>NC_091059.1:171802134-172102134 GCF_000393655.2 Nicotiana sylvestris | reverse complement strand
TGTAGGAGCCCCTCCGGAGTCTGTACACTCCCAGTGAGCGTAGTTGACTATAAATTACGGATCGGGCTGCACGCCGCAGCGGTTACTATGATTTCTGCTATTATGAAATAGTAAGGAATCGAGTGCTGAGAGTGAGTACCGAGTGACGAGAATTGAGTCACGAGTGACTGAGAGGTTGCCCGAGGGGCCATATTCTGAGTAGGGCTGTATTGTGGTCCGGGCCCGGGCCAAACGGGCCTAAACGTGCCTGGGCTTGAGGCGAGCCAGGCTGAGGCGGTCCCGGGCCAAACGGTCCCGAGCCAAATGGTCCCAATGTGTGGAACCGGCCCACAGTGGTCCTAAGCCCACATGGTCCCGGGCTAAATGGGTCGGGCCCGCAGGCCTAAACGGGCCTAACGGGCTTTTTTCGTTTCGGGCTATTTTTTTAAATTTTTTTTATCTAAGGCACTTTCTTGTAAACTATATATGTATATACTAGTATAAATTGCTTATATATAACTATATAAATATATATAGGGTATATAGTATGTATAGTATGTATAATATATATTGCTTATATATATGTATGTGTACATATATAGTTTATATGTATTAGACATATAATTAGTTTATATGTATTAGAGATATATATAGTGCCTTATATATATGTGTATGTATATATATATACATATATATACATACACACATATATATAGGCTATTTTTTTAAATATTTTTTATCTAAGGCATTTTCTTGTAAACTATATATGTATATACTAGTATAAATTGCTTATATATAACTATATAAATATATATAGTATATATAGTATGTATATATAAGGGTGTATTATGTGTATATATAATTAGATATTGTCTTATGTAATATATAAGTTCAGTTCATCATCTTCAGGGCCTTGCGTCCCGGCCTTAAAGGTATTTGTTTATTTTATTTTATTGTATAGTATTTAAATTACTTTGTTTCTCTCCACTGCCGTGACTATGTCCGGCTAAGCGGATTCATATCTATGTTGAAGAACTAATTTCTCTTGCATATTAACCATGAAGAATCCAGACTCTTTCAAAATATAAAGGAATTTTAATATAGTTTCTTGGCTTGGTTCCAAGATTGTGGTACAGTCGACTCTGGTACTACTCTTATTGGCTTTGCCTTAGTGGCTACGTCTAGCCAGCTGTGACATTAAAGCCCGCTGAAGTTATCAAAAGGACTATCCCTTTCATAGTTAGAACTGCTAGACACATGGGCTCAATAAGAGTATGTATCGGACCTAGACAGGCCCCT
This sequence comes from Nicotiana sylvestris, assembly GCF_000393655.2. Taxonomy (NCBI): domain Eukaryota; kingdom Viridiplantae; phylum Streptophyta; class Magnoliopsida; order Solanales; family Solanaceae; genus Nicotiana; species Nicotiana sylvestris. The sequence continues at coordinate 172,100,856 of NC_091059.1, read as the reverse complement.
TGCTTGGGTAAAAGGATAGATCCTTCCATACAGTCATTAAAACTATAATAAAATTCTCGTATATTTCGAATCTTTACTGGTCGTGCGGACTACCGCCAACCTTCAAAGGTACTAAAACAACTAGATTTGGATGGTCGTGCGGACTACCGCCTTATATAGTATATATAGTATGTATATATAAGGGTGTGTTATGTGTATATATAATTAGATATTGCCTTATGTAATATATATTGCCTTATATATATATATATATATATATATATATATATATATATATATATGTCTTAGATATATAATATATATACTATATCAAATTTAAACACAAAATAAATTGCAAAGAAATATTCAAGGGAATGTCTTATATATTTTACTAGTACGACATTAACAAAGAATGACAATATCTTTCTTAGTCTTCCCCCCCCCCAATGGAATGAGCACAACAATGTACTAATACCACCATTAAAAGGAAAAAAAACTAAGGAAGATGTGCCAAAATACAAGTTACATGTTAGTCTATGTATTATCTCTAACAAATCTCATAAATCCTTCTAGGTCCGGAGGAATTTCCGTTGGCGGTGGTGGAAAAGAAGCTTGTTCATCACCGCTTCCGGGCGAAGCAACATCCTGCGCAAGTTCCGCTAGAATTTCTTCATAAGCTTCATCTATCTCCGGTTGTGATTCTGCAAGTCCAAAATTTCTTCTTTCCGAATGGATCCAATCTCTGAAGAGTGCTGATTTTTCCAAGCTCTCCCTCATAGACGCTCTATGATCACCGATTTGAAGTCTCGCTTGACTGAATGCGCTCTCCGATGCCACTGTTGAAGCTTGAACACTTAAAATATCTCGAGCCATCCTTGAAAGAACCGGATAGTGTTTTTGTTTGTCCTTCCACCATTCCAAAACATCGAAGGAGCCGTCGGGATTCTCTGATTCACGTCCCTGCGACAAATAAACTTGAAGCTCATTTAGTTGTGAACTATCACCAAAATTATCACCTTGAGAACCCCTGAACTCTGCCCAAGAACTAAGGGTTTTTAGGCCCGCAGTTCTTTTAGATGCTTGCGAATAGACGAAGTAGGAGTTGGAACATTTGGTCTAGCTTGATCTAAGGCAAGTTGATAAGCATTATAAATTGTTTGAGCATTTATTTTAATTGAGGCTTTTGCATCTCCAAGTGTAGCAAATTCCTCAGCTGAAAGTGATAAAGCGTTATAAATTTTTCAATACCAAAAGTGAGGACCTCCTAATTTTATTGTAGGATTTAACAATGCAGCAACACCAAAATAGGGGGGATAAGGAAAAAATATTTTTTAAACTTAGCTTTCATAGAATTAATAGATTCTTGATAAATTACTCCACCCTCTGAAAATTGAGTAAATAAATCTACAAGTGCTGCAATATAAACTAAACAGTTAGAAATAGTAGGATAATATTGGCCAGATAATTCATTTGTAGCAATATGAAATTGTTCTAAAAAGTCTACAAGCATTTTAACATTACTCCAATCTTGATTTGTAAGGTGCTCATCATCATCATCATCATCACCATCACCTACACGAGCATTATACGTTGCGCTTATTGGGTTCCTATATTCATATGCAACAACTAAACTTTCATACATGTAATTCCATCTAGTCGGACAAGGTTTAGGAACCTTTCTTTCTCTAAGGCCAAATTCATCACATTTTTTAAAATAGTCTCTAAGTCTACTTCTACGGTTTGAATAAAAAAGCCAATTAAAGAGCCATTTTAACCTTTTCAATTTCTACATTTAAAACTTTCATACCAGCACCGACGATTAAATGGTAAATATGACAAATACATCTAACATGAAAAATATTACTAAATGCAGGATTTAGTGTAGTTGTAAGCAAGCCTATAGCGTTAGTGTTACTAGAAGCATTATCCATTGAAACCGACATAATTTTATCTCTAATGCAAAAATATCTACAAATATCTGCAACTGTGTTAGCAATAAACTTACCTGTGTGGCGTGAATTTATTATTCTATAAGCAATAATGCGCTTTTGCATTATCCACTCCTCATCTATCCAATGACTTGTAACAGTTAGATAATAACAGGCATTACCACTTCTACCAATATCAGTAGTATTAGCAATGCGACAATCTATATGAGTAAATAAATAGCGCAAATATTGTTCATATTCATGTTTATATTTATAAATATCGCTCTTTACGGTTGCGCGAGGCCATCCTTTATAAGTAGAATTAAAACCTCTTCTAATATAATGCACAAAATGAGGGTTAGAAGGAAAACTATAGGGTAAGCACATAACAGTAATTATTTTTGCCAATTCTTCACGATCTTTATTTGGATCATAATATAAAATTCCACCGATAACAATGTTAATTCCCGGTTGAACTAGATTTGAACCTGTACTAGGGTTAACCGTACTATCTACACTTGTCCCCTCTTGCGCAGCTTTCACTTGTAAAAATCTAGCTTTATCTCTAGGGTGTTTCAACATGTGTCTAGTCAAACTACCCGTACCGCTACGGTCATCAGTAAATTTATGAACTAGTTGAGACCCACAAGTTTTACACTTAGCCTTATTTTGTTCTCTTAATTGAGTAAAAAAGTGCCAAACAAGAGATGTTTCAGGCCATTTGGCAGGTTGTCTATTAAAAGTAGGGGTTACTATAGGAGGGTCAGGTGGGGCATCATTTGGTTTATTAACAGGACTAGTAGGTATATCATCTAAATCCGGTTGCGTTTCATCTAAATCATCATTTTCCTCATCATTTTCAAAGATAGTTTCATTAGGATAAAGAACATTCATAACTTCTTCATTTAATTGTTGGCCCGGTGTAACATCATGACAAAATTGACTATCGGAAAATTGAAAACAAGGGTTATCACTATCAAGAATAATAGGTGGAAGAGGACGGGTAACAGTTCTGGGTCGGGGAACCGGGAGAAGAGTAGTAGCTTGGCTACTAGATTCACCAATTTTAGATTTTCCCTTACCCTTACCACCCAAAAAAAAATTCAAAGAAAATGTCATATTAATTATAATTATACTAAATAAAACTAACAAAACTATAATATTAAAACTTAAGAGTTGGAACGAGTTTACCGAATTGACGAACAACTTCTTGAAAATTGAATATCGTTGAAGACTTGAAGACTTGAATACTTCAATTCACCAACTTCACAATTTTTTACGAAATTGCAATAATAAAGTAAGCAATTATAGAAGAAAATTAGAGAGAGATTGATGAATTTGAGAGTAAAAATGAAAGAATGGGGGGTGGTATTTATAGTTGAGAATTGGGAAAAAGTGTAATTATAAAAAGTTTGGGGTTAAAGCAAAGTTTGGGGGCCAAATGGCTATTTTTTTAAAGTGCATAACGGACCAATTTTGAAGCCCAACGGTCAGATTTTAAAATCTAGCCGTTGGGCATTTTTTTAAAAAAAAAAAAATTAAAAAATAGTCGTTGGGCCTTGTCGAACCGGCCTAGGCCTGCCTGCCGGTCTCGGGCTTAATGGTCCCGGGCTTAACGGTCACGGGCTCACGGTCTATTTGTGTTGAACCGGCCCACCGCGGTCTTTTGCACCACTTAAGCCCATGCCCACTTAACCGGCCCATTAGGCCCGTTTGGACCGCGGTCCTGGGCCGGTCCCGGGCCCAGACCGGCCCACAGTACAACCTTAATTCTGAGTGATTCCTTGCCCGAGGGGCCCTGTTGTGATGTTTTCACTTATTTTACTCTCCTTTCTAATAAGCCTTAGTTGGATATATTGCTAAGTATCTGATTTCAAATATTTTAAACTGGAAATGTTGATTTTATGACGAACTGAATTTAAACGGTAAAGTTGACCTGTTATTCTGTTAATTATTCAGTTATATGTTTTTGAACTGCTCGTCACTACTTTCAATCCTTATTTACCTTAGTTTCTTACTAAGTTGGCGTACTCACGTTACTCCCTGCACCTTGTGTGCAGATCCAGGTGCTCGAGTGGCCGAGTGAGGGCTTTTAGCTGATTCAGCGTTACCGGAGATTTCAAGGTAGATGCATGGTGTCCACATCCCTGTTTTCTCCCTCCTTTCATGTTATCTTTCAGCATTTTCTAGACTATTGATGTAGTAGGTATTCAGACTTGTATTAGAGGCTCTAGACTCGTGACACCAGATTGTTGGGGCTGTGTAGTTTCCCTGTTATTTTGACTTCCGCATATTTCTATTTACTAAACGCTTATAATGAATTTGGTATTTAAAACTTGTGTAAGAAAATGGCTTAAATGTTAAAGTGGAAACGATTATGGTTAATTGATTAGTTAGCTTGCCTAGTAGTATGATAAGCGCCATCACGACTGCTATTTGGGGTCGTGACAAGTTGGTATCAGAGCCTAGGTTACATAGGTGTCGCAAGTCATGAGCCGGTTTAGTAGAGTCTCGCGTATCGGTACGGAAACGTCTATATTTATCCTCGAGAGGCTGCAGAACCTTTAGGAAAATCTTCAAATTCTTGAAATTCTTGTCGTGCGAACTTGTTGATCTGAATACTAAACTTCTGTTATTCCATTCTCTCACAGATGGTAAGGACACGTGCTACCGGGCGGGGCGAACGACTACCGGTTCCACCAGTTGGGGCCACCAGAGGACGATGTCGAGGCCGTGGCAGGGGCAGAGCAGCTAGAGCAGCACTGGTAGATCCACCAGCTGCCTCAGTTCCCGATCAGGTCCCAGTCATGGATGCTACAGCAGCGCCAGCTCAGGCACCAGTTGTGCCTATTGTGATTTCAGGCCTTCAGGAGGCTTTAGCTCAGATCTTATCAGTGTGTACCGGTTTGGCCCAGGCGGTTTCAGTCACTACGGCCGCAGCTACTTCTCAGGCCGGGAGAGGAACCCAGAGTCCCGTTGCTCGCACACCTGAGCAGGTTGTGTAGGGACTCTAGACACCAGGGGCACCTCCAGCCCTGCCGGTTGCACCAGTTTAGGAGTTTGTGGTACCAGTTATGCAGGACGACGAGCAGCGTCGACTTGAGAGGTTTGGTAGACTTTAGCCCTCCGACATTCAGCGGTGCAGAGGGCGAGGATGCCCAGGATTTATTGGATAAGTGCCAGAGGATACTTCATAGAGTAGGGATTCTTGAGACCAGTGGAGTGGAGTTTACCACCTTTCAGTTTTCTGGGGATGCCTTCACTTGGTGGGAGGCGTATGAGAGGCGTAGGCCTGTAGGTGTAGCACCCCTTACTTGGCAGCAGTTCTATGTTCTCTTTCTGGTGAAGTATGTGCCATAGTCTCACCGAGAGGAGCTACGCAAGCAGTTCGAGCAGTTGCATCAGGGAGAGATGACTATGACGCAGTATGAGATGCGGTTCTCTAAGTTAGCCCGTCATGGGGTTTGGTTGGTTCCCACAAATCTAGAGAGGATTATAAGGTTTGTTGATGGTCTCACATATCAGCTTCGGATTCTAATGACTAGGGAGAGAGTGACAAGTGCTACTTTCGAGGAGGTTGTTGACATCGCCCGTGAGATTAAGTCGGTTCATCGCCAGGAGCTAGATGAGAGGGAGGCCAAGAGGCCTCGGGAATCTGGTAGCTTTAGTAGTGCTCCTTCGAGGGGTCAGTTCCAGTAGGGCAGAGGCCTTCCCTTCAAACAGGCTCATTCAGCTCGCCTAGGGTATCGTGGGGCATCATCGGGCCATGGTTCCCACAGTTCTCATTAGGGTCACTCATCACTTAGTGCCCTCCCAGCCTAGAGTTCATCCCGTGCTCCATCAGTGCAGGGTTCTTCCATGCCAGGTTCGTCTACTAGTCACTCCAGTGCTATGGGTTCCCTTCAGTCCCCATCTATAGCACCGGGGAGTTGTTATGAGTGTGGAGAGTTTGGGTATATGAGGAGGCAGTGTCCTCGTCTTCATGATGGTCAGTCTTAGTAGAGGGATCAACCCTCGACTTCTGCTCGAGTTACTTCACCACCCGCCCAACCAGCTAGGGGTGGAGGTTAGTCAGCCAGGGGCCGCCCTAGAGGGGGAGGTCGATCAGGTGGTATTCAGGCTCATTTCTATGCTCTTCCAGGTAGATCAGATATTGCTGCTTCAGATGCCGTGATTTCAGGTAATGTTTTAGTCTGCCACAGAGATGCCTCTATATTATTTGATACCAGTTCCACCTTTTCTTATGTGTCATCATACTTTGCCCATTATCTGGATACGTCCCGTGAGTCTCTTGTTCCATCGGTTCATGTATCTACTCTAGTGGGCGATACTATTATTGTAGACCTTGTATATCGGCCGTGTGTGGTGACTATTGGGGGTCTGGAGACCCGAGTGGACTTTTTATAACCGTGTATGGTAGATTTTAATATCATTTTAGGCATGGACTGGCTATCTCCCTGTCGTGCTATTCTGGACTATCATTCTAAGACAGTCACATTAGCTATACCGGGCGTGCCACGGATTGAGTGGCGAGGTTTTACTAATTATGTTCCTAGTAGAGTGATCTCATTCTTGAAGGCCCAGCGTATGGTTAGGAAGGGTTGTCTTTCGTATCTAGCCTTTGTGAGGGATGTCGGAGCTGAGACTCCCAGTATTGATTCTATTCTAGTTGTGAGGGATTTTCCCGATGTGTTTCCTGTAGACCTATCGGGCAAGCCACCGGATAGGTACATTGATTTTAGTATTGACCTGGTGCCGGGAACTCAGCCCATTTCTATTTTGCCATATCGTATGACACCAACGGAGTTGAAAGAATTAAAAGAACAGCTTCAGGAACTCCTTGATAAAGGGTTTATTCGGCCTAGTGTGTCACCTTGGGGTGCGCCGGTTCTATTTGTGAAGAAGGATGGTACTATGAGAATGTGCATTGATTATAGGTAATTGAACAAAGTAACAATTAAGAACAAGTATCCTTTGCCTCGCATTGATGATTTATTCGACCAGCTTCAGGGAGCGAGAGTGTTCTCCAATATTGATCTCTGTTCAGGTTATCACTTTTGGACTGACCAATGCCCCAACAGCGTTCATGCATTTGATGAACAGTGTGTTTCGGCCTTATCTTGACTCGTTTGTCATAGTCTTCATTGATGATATTCTGGTGTATTCGCGTAGTAAAGAGGAACACGCGAAGCATTTGAGAGTTGTGTTGCAGAGATTGAGAGAGGAGAAGCTTTATGCAAAATTCTCCAAGTGTGAGTTTTGGCTCAGTTCAGTGGCTTTCTTGGGCCACGTGGTGTCCAGTGAGGGTATTCAGGTTGATCCAAAGAAGATAGAGGTGGTTCAGAGTTGGCCCAGACCGTCCTCAGCCATAGAGATTCACAGCTTTCTTGGTTTGGTGGGTTATTATCGCCGATTTGTTCAAGGATTCTCATCTATCGCATCGCCCTTGACCAAGTTGTCTCAGAAGGGTGCCTCATTTGTATGGTCAGACGAGTGTGAGGAGAGCTTTCAGAAGCTCAAGACAGCTTTGACCATAGCTCCAGTGCTAGTTTTATCATCAACTTCAGGTTCATATACCGTGTATTGTGATGCTTCGAGAGTTGGGATTGGTTGTGTGTTGATGCAGGAGGGTAGAGTTATTGCTTATGCTTCTTGTCAGTTGAAGCCCCATGAGAAGAACTACCCCGTTCATGATTTGGAGTTGGCTGCCATAGTTCAGGCGTTGAAGATTTGGAGGCATTACTTGTATGGTGTGTCTTGTGAGGTGTTTACTGATCGTCATAGCCTCCAGCACTTCTCCAAGCAGAAGGATCTTAATTTGAGGCAGCGGAGGTGGTTGGAGTTGCTAAAGGATTATGATATTACTATATTGTACCATCGGGGGAAGACCAATATGGTGGCCGATGCTTTGAGCCGAAAGACAGTGAGTATGGGGAATTTGGCATATATTCCAGTTGGGGAGAGATCTCTTGCAGTTGATGTTCAGGCCTTGGACAATCGGTTCATGAGGCTAGATATTTCGGAGCCCAGTCGGGTATTGGCTTGTGTGGTTTCTCGGTCTTCCTTATATGATCGCATCAGAGAGCGCCAGTATGATGATCCGCACTTGCTCATCCTTAAGGACAGAGTTCAACATGACGATGCTAGAGATGTGACCGCTGGAAATGATGGGGTATTAAGGATGCAGGGCCGGATTTGTGTGCCCAATGTGGATGGGCTTCGGGAGTTGATTCTGGAGGAGGCACATAGTTCACGGTATTCCATTCATCCGAGAGCCGCGAAGATGCATCAGGATTTGAGGCAGCACTATTGGTGGAGAAGAATGAAGAAAGACATTGTGGGATTTGTAGCTCAGTGTCTTAATTGTCAGCATGCGAAATATGAGAATCAGAGACCGGGTGGCTTGCTACAGCAGATGGATATTCCCAAGTGGAAGTGGGAGAGGATCACTATGAACTTCGTTGTTGGTCTTTTGCGGACTTTGAGGAAGTTCGATGCTATTTGGGTGATTGTGGATCGGCTGACCAAATCCGTGCACTTCATTCCAGTGTGTACTACTTATTCTGCAGAGCAGTTAGCAGAGATCTATATCCAGGAGATTGTTCGGTTGCATGGTATCCCGGTTTCCATCATTTCAGATAGGGGCACTCAGTTTACTTAGTAGTTTTGGAGGTCTATGCAGTGAGAGTTGGGTACTCAGGTTGAGTTGAGCATAGCTTTTCACCCTCATACGAACGGGTAGTCCGAGCGCACCATTCAGATATTGGAAGACATGTTGCGTGCTTGTGTCATTGATTTCGGAGGGTCATGGGATTGGTTTCTACCACTTGCAGAGTTTGCTTATAACAACAGCTACTAGTCGAGTATTCTGATGGCTCCATATGAGGCTTTGTATAGGAGGCGGTGTAGATCTTCAGTTGGTTGGTTAGAGACCGGTAAGGTTAGGCTATTAGGGACTGATTTGGTGCAGGATGCTTTGGAGGAGGTGAAGGTAATTTAGGAGAGGCTTCGTACAACACAGTCAAGGAAAAAGAGTTATGCTGACAGGAGTTTCGAGATGTGTCCTATATTGTTGGCGAGAAGGTTCTATTGAAGGTTTCACCCATAAAGGGTGTTATGAGATTCGGGAAGAAAGGAAAATTGAGTCCTCGGTTCATTGGTCCTTTTAAGGTACTTCAGAGGATTGGGGAGGTGGCTTATGAGCTTGCTTTGCCACCCAACTTGTCAAGTGTGCACCCAGTATTCCATGTTTCTATGCTCCGAAAATACATTAGGGATCTGTCTCATATTCTGGATTTCAGCACGGTTCAGTTGAATGATGATTTGACCTATGATGTAGAGCCAGTAGCTATTTTGGGTCGTCAGTTCAAAAGTTGAGGTCAAAGGATATAGCTTTAGTGAAAGTGCAATGGAGAGGTCGGCCTGTGGAGGAGGCTACCTGGGAGACCGAGCGGGAGATGTGGAGCAGATATCCTCACCTGTTTGAGGCTTCAGGTATGTTTCTTGACTCGTTCGAGGACGAACATTTGTTTAAGTTAGGGAGGATGTGACGACCCGGTCAGTCGTCTCATGAGTTACCACTCCATTTTCCCTATTTCTGCTTCATTATGCTTTGTTTATCCGTGTTATGTGGTATCGGGTTGGTCGGATCAAGTTCGGAAAGGATTTAGTAAGGTTTAAGAAACTTAGTCTCCTTAGAGTGAGTTTAAGTTGGAAAAGTCAACCGGATGTTGACTTATGTGTTAGAGGGCTCGGATGTGAGTTCCGATGGTTCGGTTAGCTTTGGGAGGTGATTTGTGGCTTAGGAGCATGATCGGAATGAATTTTGAAGGTTCCTAGTGGGTTTAGGCTTGAATTGGAGAAGTTGATATTTGGCGATTTCCTATTGGTAGGCGAGATTTTGACATAGGGGCCGGAATGGAATTTCGAGAGTTGCAGTAGTTCCGTTGTGTCATTTGGGATGTGTGCAAAATTTCAGGTCATTCGGACGTGGTTTGGTTAGGTTAAAAGCGGAATTCGGAAGATTTTAGAAAAGTTTGGCTTGAATCCGATGTGTTTTGGGTGATTTGATATTGTTTGAGGTGTTTTGATGATTGGAACAAGTTTGAATAAGGTCATTCGGACATGTTTGGTTGGGTTAAAAGCGGAATTCGAAATATTTTAGAAAAGTTTGGCTTAAATCCGATGTGTTTTGGGTGATTTGATATTGTTTGAGGTGTTTTGATGATTGGAACAAGTTTGAATAAGGTTTTAAGATATGTGGGTGCCCTTGGTTGAGGTCTCGGGGGCCTCGGGTGAGTTTCGAGGGGTTGAACGAATCATTTTGGAGTTAAGAAAATTGCAGAAAATCTGTTCAGCTGTTGCAGGGATTTTACCCTTTGCGTTCGCGAAGAGTCAGTTGGGGAAGGCAAAGATTAAGACTTCGCGTTCACGATGGGAGCTCCGCGTTCGCGAAGGGATGAGGATTGGTGCATCGCATTCACAGGATAGGTGTCGCGTTCGCATAGAAGGAATGGTGAGGTTGAGCTTCAGTAGATTTAACTCATCGCGTTCGCGATGGGCTGAATGCGTTCGTGGACGTTTGCTTGGGTAAATAATCGCGTTCGCGATGGTCGTGTCGCGTTCGTGAAAGAGAATTTTGGTCAAAGTTATTTTTGTGCTTCGCGAACGCGAGGCTTCGACCGCGTTTATGAAGAAGGAATTTATGCCTGGGCAGAAAGTTTTTAAACTCGTCTTGTCCACGAGGATTGGGTTTATTTCCTCCATAGTTGATCGTTTTTGGAGATGTTTGAAGGAGATTGAAGAGGGATTCAAGGAGAAACGTTTGGAGGTAAGAATTTTGGACTAAAACTCGATTATTATGTGAATTTCACCTAGAAAATCATGGAATCTAAGCCTAAAATTGAAGAACTAGAGCTTGAAATTGGAGACCAAACATTTGGGATTTGAAGGGTCATTTGTGGATGGATTTTGATGTTGTTGGTATGTATGAACTCGTGGGGAGATAAGGAATCCGTTGATGTAAAAATTTTTGAATTTCGAGATGTGGTCCCGGGGGTCAGGTTTTGATAGTTTCGGGATTTGTGCCATGTATTGATTGTTTTCGCTTGGGCTTTGTTCCCTTAGCATATTTGGACGTCCTCGTTCTGATTTTGGATAGATTTGACACGAGTGGAGGCCAATTCGAGGGGCAAAGGCATCGTGGAGTAGTTTTTCACCGGTTTGAGGTAAGTAACCATTGTAAATCTGGAACTGAGGATACAAACCTTGGTATTTGACTTGTTTTTGATAAATACGGTGACGCACGTGCTAGTTGACGAGCGTGTGGGCGTGCACCGATAGGGCTTGTCACTTGGTCCATCCCGTAGCGACTATTGAGCCGCGTATTTGATTTGAAACCTTATGATATTTCGTACTTTAGTCATTTATACTATATTATGGGCTATATGCCATGTTTGGGGCCTTGTGCCGACCTGTTGAGACCCTTAGGAGCATTTTTACTGTTTTTCCTCAGTATATTTGTTGAAAGCATATCCGCAGTTATGTTTTTACCAATTTCAAAGTTTAAAACTGGTTTTATCACTCTACTTCTAATTGTGAGGATTGTTTGGGCCGAGTTCCCTAAGTTTTATTGTTATGCCCGAGAGGATATGAGGTTAGGGACTGAGAGAGGATGAGAACCAAATAGAGGATACTAAATATATATATTACGGATCGGGCTGCATGCCGCAGCGATACTCATATGGATCAGGCTGCATGCTGCAGCAATATATTTATTGGATCGAGCTACGTGCCGCAGCGATATGACGCTTGGGCTGTAGGAGCCCCTCTAGAATCTGTACACCCCTAGTGAGCGTAGTTGACTATAAATTACGAATAGGGTTGCACGCCGCAGCGGTTACTATGATTTCTGTTATTATGAAATATTGAGGAGCCGAGTGCTGAGAGTGAGTACGGAGTGACGAGAGTTGAGTCATGAGTGACTGAGAGGTTGCCCGAGGGGCCCCTATCAAGAATGATAGGTGGAGGAGAACGGGTAACAGGTCTGGGTCGGGGAGCCAGGAGAAGAGTAGTAGTTTGGCTACTAGATTCACCAATTTTAGATTTTCCCTTACCCTTACCACCAAAAAAAATTTCAAAGAAAATGTCATATTAATTATAATTATACTAAATAAAACTAACAAAACTATAATATTAAAACTTAAGAGTTGGAACGAGTTTACCGAATTGACGAACAACTTCTTGAAAATTGAATATCGTTGAAGACTTGAATACTTCAATTCACCAACTTCACAATTTTTCACGAAATTGCAATAATAAAGTAAGCAATTATAGAAGAAAATTAGAGAGAGATTGATGAATTTGTGAGTAAAAATGAAAGAATGGGGGGGGGGGGGGTATTTATAGTTGAGAATTGGAAAAAAGTGTAATTATAAAAGGTTTGGGGTTAAAGCAAAGTTTGGGGGCCAAATGGCTATTTTCTTAAAGTACATAACACACCAATTTTGAAGCCCAATGGTCAGATATTAAAATCTAGCCGTTGGGCATTTTTTTTTAAAAAAAAAATTTAAAAAATAGTCGTTGGGCCCTGTCGAACCGGCAGGCCCGCCTGCCGGTCCCGGGTTTAACGGTCCCGGGCTCACGGTCTATTTGTGTTGAACCGGCCCACCGCGGTCTTTTGCACTACTTAAGCCCAGGCCCACTTAAACCGGCCCATTAGGCCGGTTAGGCCCGTTTGGACCGCGGTCCTGGGCCGGTCCCGGGTCCAGACCGGCCCATAGTACAGCCTTAATTCTGAGTGATTCCTTGCCCGAGGGGCCCTGTTGTGATGTTTTCACTTATTTCACTCTCCTTTCTAATAAGCCTCAGTTGGATATATTGCTAAGTATCTGATTTCAAATATTTTAAATTGGAAATGTTGATTTTATGACGAACTGAATTTAAACGGTAAAGTTGACCTGTTATTCTATTAATTATTCAGTTATATGTTTTTGAACTGCTCGTCACTACTTTCAATCCTTATTTACCTTAGTTATTTACTAAGTTGGCGTACTCACGTTACTCCCTACACCTTGTGTGCAGATCCAGGTGCTCGAGCGGCCGAGTGAGGGCTTTCAGCTGATTCAGCGTTACCAGAGATTTCGAGGTAGCTGCATGGCGTCCACATCCCTGTTTTCTCCCTCCTATCTTGTTATCTTTCCACATTTTCTAGACTATTGATGTAGTAGGTATTCAGACTTGTATTAGAGGCTCTAGACTCGTGACACCAGATTGTTGGGGCTGTGTAGTTTCCCTGTTATTTTGACTTCCGCATATTTCTATTGACTAAACGCTTATAATGAATTTGGTATTTTAAACTTGTGTAAGAAAATGGCTTAAATGTTAAAGGGGAAATGGTTATGGTTAATTGATTAGTTAGCTTGCCTAGTAGTGTGATAGGCGCCATCATGACCGGTATTTCGGGTCGTGACATCATATTTATACTTTCAGTTTTGTACTCTATATCTCTCTCTCAAGCTTCAAAATTCGAAATCCAAAGGAGTAGATCTTAAGCAACCTTTGAGCCCCGTTCACTGCCCCGTGGAAGGTAAAATCTGTCCCTATTTCGATTTTTTCCCCTTTGTTAAGGCACTTTGTTTGTTTAGAAAAGCATATTTTGAGTTTGATTCTCTATCTGTTGTAATGAGATGTGTCAATGATATTTGTTGTTGAAGTAAAACGAGGAATTCATGCTTTAAGTCTCTGATGTGCTCATATTTGTCATGTTAAAGTTTATGACCAAATCACGTTACTTGCTATCACTATTCAATTGTAACAAGAAGCTTTATGCAAAATTCTCCAAGTGTGAGTTTTGGCTCAGTTTAATGGCTTTCTTGGGGCACGTGGTGTCCAACGAGGGTATTCAGGTTGATCCGAAGAAGATAGAGGCGGTTCAGAATTGGCCCAGACCGTACTCAGACACAGAGATTCGCAGCTTTCTTGATTTGGCAGGCTATTATCGCCGGTTTGTTCAGGGATTCTCATATATCCATCGCCCTTAACCAAGTTGACTCAGAAGGTTGCTTTATTTGTATGGTCGGATGAGTGTGAGGAGAGCTTTCAGAAGCTCAAGATAGCCTTGACCACAACTCCAGTGTTAGTTTTGCCATAAGCTTCAGGTTCATATACCGTGTATTGTGATGCTTCGAGAGTTGGTATTGGGTGTGTATTGATGCAGGAGGGTAGAGTTATTGCCTATGCTTCTCGTTAGTTGAAGTCCCATGATAAGAACTACCTCGTTCATGATTTGGAGTTGGCTGCCATAGTTCACGTGTTGAAGATTTGAAGGCATTACTTGTATGGTGTGTCTTGTGAGGTGTTTACTGATCGTCGTAGCCTCCAGCACTTCTCCAAGCAGAAGGATCTTAATTTGAGGCAGCGAAGGTGGTTGGAGTTGCTAAAGGATTATTATATTACTATATTGTTCCATCGGGGGAAGACCAATATGGTGGCTGATGCTTTGAGCCGAAAGGCGGTGAGTATGGGGAGTTTGGCATATATTCCAATTGGGGAGAGACCTCTTGTAGTTGATGTTTAGGCCTTGGCCAATCGGTTTGTGAGGTTAGATATTTCGGAACCCAACCGGGTATTAGCTTGTGTGGTTTCTCAGTCTTCCTTATATGATCGCATCAGAAAGCGCCAATATGATGATCCGTATTTGCTTGTCCTTAAGGACAGAGTTCAGCATGATGATGCCAGAGATGTGACCATTGGTGATGATGGGGTGTTGAGGATGCATGGCCGGATATTTGTTCCCAATGTAGATGGGCTTCGGGAGTTGATTTTGGAGGAGGCACATAACTCGCGGTATTCCATTCATCCAGGTGCCGCGAAGATGTATTAGGATCTGAGACATCATTATTGGTGGAGAAGAATGAAGAAGGATATTGTGGGATTTGTAGCTCGGTGTCTCAATTGTCAGCAGGTGAAATATGAGCATCAGAGACCAGGTGGCTTGCTTCAGCAGATGGATATTTCGGAGTGGAAGTGGGAGCGGATCCCCATGGACTTTTTAGTTGGGCTCCCATGAACTTTGAAGAGGTTTGATGCTATTTGGGTGATTGTGGATCGGCTGACCAAGTCCCCGCACTTCATTTCTGTGTGTACTACCTATTCTTCATAGCGGTTGGCAGAGATCTATATCCGGGAGATTGTTCATTTGCACGGTGTCCCAGTTTCCATCATCTCAGATAGGGGCACTTAGTTTACTTCATAGTTTTGGAGGTCGGTGCAGCGAGAGTTGGGTACCCAAGTTGAGTTGAGCATAACTTTTCACCCTCAGACGGACGGGCAGTTTGAGTGCACTGTTCAGATATTAGAGGACATGTTGTATGCTTGTGTCATTGATTTCGGAGGGTCATGAGATCAGTTTCTACCGCTTGCAGAGTTTGCTTACAATAACATCTACCAGTCGAGTATTCAGATGGCTCCATATGAGGCTTTGTATGGGAGGCGGTGTAGATCTCCAGTTGGTTGGTTTGAGCCGGGTGAGGCTAGGCTATTGGGGACAGACTTGGTGCAGGATGCTTTAGAAAAGGTGAAGGTAATTCAGGAGAGGCTACGTACAGCGCAGTCGAGACAAAAGAGTTATGCTGACAAGAAGGTTCGAGATGTGTCCTACATGGTTGGTGACAAGGTTCTGTTGAAGGTTGCTCCCATGAAGGGTGTTATGAGGTTTGGGAAGAAGAGTAAATTGATTCCTCGGTTCATTGGGCCTTTTGAGGTGCTTCGGAGGATTGGGGAGGTGGCTTATGAGCTTGCCTTGCCACCCAACTTGTCGAGTGTGCATCCGATATTTCATGTTTCTATGCTCCGAAAGTATATTGGGGATCTGTATCATGTTCTGGATTTCAGCACGGTGCAGTTACATGATGATTTGACTTATGGTGTGGAGCCAGTAGCTATTTTGGAACGTCAGGTTCGAAAGTTGAGATCAAAGGATATAGCTTCAGTTAAAGTGCAGTGGAGAGGTCGGCTCGTGGAGGAGGATACCTAGGAGACCGAGCGGGAGATGCGGAGCATATATCCTCACCTGTTTGAGGCTTCAAGTATGTTTCTTGACTCGTTCGAGGACAAACATTTGTTTTAGAGGGGGAGGATGTGACGACCAGTCCAATCGTCTCATGAGTTACCGCTCTGTTTCCCCCATTTTTGCTTCGTATTTCTTTGTTTATCTGTTCTATATGTGATCAGGTTGGTTGGCTCGGGTTCGGAAAGGTTTTGAGAAGGTTTGAGACACTTAGTCTCTTTTGAGGAAGCTTAAGTTGGAAAAGCTAACCGGATGTTGACTTATTTGTTAAAGGGCTCGGATGTGAGTTTCGATGGTTAGGATAGCTACAGGAGGTGATTTGGGACTTAGGAGCGTGATCAGAATGTGTTTTGGAGGTCCGGAGTAGATTTAGGCTTGAATTGGCGAAATTGAATTTTTGGCGTTTTCCGGTTGATAGGTGAGATTTTGGAATAGAGGTCGGAATGGAATTACGGGAGTTGTAATAGTTCCGCTGGGTCATTTGGGATGTGTGTGCAAAATTTCAAGTCATTCGGATGTGGTTTGGGATGCTTTTTGATCAAAAGCGTAATTTGGAAGATTTTGGAAACTTAAGCTTGAATCTGATGTGTTTTGGTTTATTCGATGTTGTTTGAAGTGTTTCGAAGATTGGTACGAGTTTGAATAAGGTTATGGGTTATGTTTGTACTTTTGGTTGGGGTCCCGGGGGCCTCGGGGTGATTTTGGATGGTTGACGGAGAGTTTGGGAGTTCCGTGAAGCTGCAGATTTTTCTATTCTATTGTTTCAGCACCTGCGGATTAGGGGCCGTAGGTGCGATGCCGCAGATGCGGAATTCCAGTCACAGAAGCGAAAAGGGACCAAGGGAGCTGGAACAGCAGAAGCGGTCAAGGAGCCGCATCTACGATGGCGCAGGTGCGGATTATGCGTCGCAGATGCGGAGTTTGACGATTTAAGTGATTTGCGCAAAAGCACCTAAGACTGCAAGTGCGGGTCCACAGGTGCGAGTTTGGGACCGCAGAAGTGGTTTAGCTAGGGCAGAAGATATAAATTATTTCCTTCGCGATTTTTGAGATATTCCACCATTTTTAAGTCGGTTTTTTGAGCTTTTTGGGCGATTCGAAGAAGGATTTCAAGGGGATTTCATTGAGGTAAGGATTTTGGACCTAAAACTCGTTCCTATGGTATTATTTCACGGATTATAGCTGTAATTAATGGAATTTAATGGTTAAAATTGGGGAAACTAGGGTTTGGTATTGCAGACCTAGACTTGAGGATTTGAGGGGCCATTTGTGGTCGGACTTTGGGACTTTTGATATGTATGAACTCGTAGGAAGATAAGTAGTCTATTGATGTGAATTTTATCGAATTTCGAGACGTGGGTCCGAGGGCCGGGTTTTGGTAATTTCGAGGTTTATGTTGTAAATTGATTATTTTTGCATGAGCTTCGTTCCCTTAGCATATTTTGACGTCGTAATTCTTATTTTGGATAGATTCGATGCGAGTGGAGGCCGATTCGAGGGGCAAAGGCGTCACAGGCTAGAGTTTGGACCGGATTGAGGTGAGTAATGATTGTAAATATTGTCCTGAGGGTATGAAACCCCGGATTGCACATCGTTGTGCTATGTTGAGGTGACGCACATGCTAGATGACGAGCGTGGGGTCGGGCACCATTGGGGATTGTGGCTTAGTCCATCCCGAATGACTGTTTTACCGCGTATTTGATTGAAAAATATTTGCCATCATCATATTTTGGGCTGAATGTCATATTTGGGCCTCGTGCCAACTATTTGGACCCTTAGGGGATTTTTACTGATATTTCCTCAGTGTTTTGACTTTATACTTGAACTCAGTCATGCTATATTCTACTATTTTCATAACTCAGCCATGTTTACTCTGCTTTAACACCTAAAATGATATTTTAAATGATATTTTGGGCTGAGCGCCATGTTTTACTATTGCTCAAGTGGCTTATGAGATTCTGACTAAGTAAGGCCGAGGGTCTATGTTGTAAGGATACACTGATTATGATTATGAGGCCGAGGGTCAAAGATTTATACGCCATGAGGTGGCTTGTTGATATGAGGCCGAGAGCCTATTGAGTATGCCACGAGATGGCTTAATATTGTGCTTGGACCGTAAGGTACCCCTCAAAGAGTCTGCACACCCCCACTGAGCGCGGGTACCCATTGTGATATGAGATATAGCCCGAGGGGCTGGTTATTGTTCCATGTGTTGCCCGAGGGGCTGATTCTGTTGGTATTGTGCCCGAGGGGTGTTTCTTTATGTGTTTACCTTTTCTAGTTGCCTGTCTTATACTTGTTTAACTGTTTAAAAAGGCAATTTTAAGAAGCTCAAAACTGAACTAAAGTGACTTTGCATATTTTCACTGTTTCTTTACTTTTACTGGCTTTTACTGCTTCATTATAGCATGTGATGTGCCTTACATGATTTCTTATTTCTCAGTCTTCATTTATTATTATTACTCACTGAGTTGGAGTACTCACTTTACTCCCTGCACCCCGTGTGCAGATTCAGGCACTGCAGGTCCTGCTTACGAGGGTTGAGAGCTCCCGACAGATTTCGGAGTTCACGAGGTAGCTGCTCGGCGTTCGCAACCCCGTGCTTATCCCCCTTATCTCATTTCATTTCTCTTGTTAGTGATTTTGTAACAGCTATGTAGACTCTGCAGACTTGTAGTATATTAATAGATGCTCATGATTGGTGACACCCCGATGTCGGGCTGTGTTGGTTTTAATTTCGCAAATTGTACTGTTCACTGCCTATTTCAAGATTTTATCATGTTAAAGACTTAATACTTATTATTTTAATTGTTTAAAATAAAGTGGGAATGTGTCGGCTGGCCTTGTCTTCACGAGAGGTGCCATCACGACTGGGTCCGGGTTTAGGATCTTGACAACTGGTCCACATTAAAGTTTTCAGAAGAATGTAATAATTTCTTCCTATAGTCATTCCAAGTGGTTGGTAATTTTGCAAGTATAGAAGCCACTTGAAGAGATTCAGAAACATCGACATTAAAATCTTTGAGTCTAGATATCAAAACAAGCAACTCATCAACCTGTTCCATGACAGATTTCCCATCTATCATTTGAAAAAAAAAATCATTCCAAGGGATCTGTTTGTTCCTTGTTTCACAGTAGTATATTTCTGTTCCAAGGCTTTCCAGATTTCTTGTGGTGATTTGTGAGGACAGAACAAATCATATAAACGATCAGAAAGTGAGTTCAAAATAAAATCTCTACAACGCATCTCATCATCTTCACGTTTTTTGTGTGCCGCCTTAATTTCGTCAGAATCTTCAGCAGTAGGTTCTGGCATTAAGATCAGAACTCAGCAGATATGCTATTCCCAACTCCGTGAGAAAGAACAACAATTTGTCTTTCCAGCGGGTGAAATTTGAGCCATCAAATTGATCCAGTTTGAACACTTCAAACATCTTGTTGAAACCAGAATCACTACCAGAAGCCTCCGTTGCAGTGTTGACTAAATTCCTTAAGATTGTTAGAAAAATAACAGAATATGGGATAAAATAATTAGGCCTTGATAGTGTAGTCACTGTCCTTAAGGAATTTAAGCCTCCCAATTATGTTGTTGCAGGGATTATGGCAGAATTTTTCCAGGATTCTACAAAGCCTCTGAAATCCGAGTTTCAGCAATTAACTCGAAATTCCCACAAGAACAAAATAGTTGTGAGTTGTAGAAAATAAGTAGAAGAGAAAGAGATGAAAGTTTCAGATGATATCATTTTGGAGATGAAATAGGTATTTATAATACCTCTAGGAGTCTGTTGGAATTAACAGACTCATCTCTTCATAACAGGCACCTTTTAAAACCAATAGTCACCTTCTTTTGAATTTTAAAAAAATATTACAACATTTTTCTGAAATTAAAAGGCTAAAACGTTTTTAATTAATCAAATAATGGGTGACTAAAATATTAATTTTGGCTACTTAATTGGCCCAAAGCCCAATTGCCCCAAGATCCCAAGTGCCAAATCTTGACTATTAATAAAATAGTCAAATTCAAATTTGTCACGACCCTAAACCCAGACCCGGTCATGATGGCGCCTCTCGTGAAGACAAGGCCAGCTGACAAAACACTCAATTCATTTTAACAATTAAAATACACAATTTTAGTCTTTATCAAGATAATAATCCCAAAATAAGCAGTGAAACAATTCAATTTGCGGAAATAAAACCAACACAGCCTGACATCGGGGTGTCACCAGTCATGAGCATCTATCATAAAACTACAAGTCTGAAAGAGTCTACAAAATCTATTACATGACAAGGACAAGGGAAAGAAATAATGATAAGAGGGAGAGACACTGCGCTGCGAACGCCGAGCAGCTACCTAGTGGACTCTCAGAATCTGCTGGAAGCTATCAAACCTCGCTAGTAGGACCTGAAGCGCCTGAATCTGCACACAGGGTGCAGTAAGTAAAGTGAGTACTCCAACTCAGTGAGTAATAACAATAAATGAAGACTGAGGGATAGGAAATCACGTAAAACACAACAACATGCTATATAGAGATAGAGTAAAACTAGTAAAATGCAAGAAAAGCAGTGAAAACATATAAAGTCGCCTTAGTTCAAAATAAGCTTCTTTAAAATACCTTTTTAACAGTTAAACAAGTATATGGCAGGCAGATAGTACATATAAACATATAAAAACCGCCCCTCGGGCACAATACCAACAGAATCAGCCCATCGGGCAACAACATGGAACAACACCAGCCCCTCTGGCTATATCTCATATCACAATAGGTACCCGCGCTCACTAGGGGTGTACAGACTCTAGGAGGGTCCCCTTACGGCCCAAGCGCAATATCAAGCCATCTCTTGACATAGTCCATAGGCTCGCGACCTTATATCAAGCCACTTTGTGGCGTACAATCTCAGGTCCTCGGCCTCAAAATCATAAATCAGTGTATCACTGCTGCAGCGTGCAGACCGACCCAAAAATATCCTCATAACACAGGACCTCATAAGCCACTCGGACGACAGTAAAACATGATGCTCAGCCCAAAATATCATTTAAAATATCATCTAATGTGTTAAAACAGAGTAAACATGGCTGAGTTTTGAAAATGGTATAATATAGCATGACTGTACAAATATTAAAATCAAAACAGTGAGGAAATAGTAGTAAAAAATCCCCTAAGGATCCAAATAGTTTGCACGAGGCCCAAATATGACATTCAACCCAAAGCATGATGATAGCAAATAGTTTTCAATCAAATACGTTGTAAAACAATCATTCGGGATGGACTAAGTCACAATCCCCAACGGTGCACGACCCCACGCTCATCATCTAGCGTGTGTGTCACCTCAATATAGCACAACGATGTGAAATTCCGGGTTTCATACCCTCGGGACAACATTTACAATCATTACTCACCTCTATCCGGTTCAAATCTCTAGTCCGCGATGCCTTTGCCTCTCGAAAGAAATCAAATTACAACACAAATTCCGAAATTGGTCAAACCCGACCCCCAGACCCACGTCTCGGATTTCGAAAAAAATTACATCAATAGACTCTTTATTATTCCCCGAGTTCATTCATATCAAAATCACTAAAATCCAACCTCAAATGATCCCTCAAATCCCTAATTTTAGATCTCCAATTACAAGCCCTAGTTCTTCAATATTAGGCTTAAATTCCATAATTAATTAGGTAGAATTATCATTACGATTGAGTATTAAGTCCATAATCTTACCTCCAAGTGTTCCTCCTTGAATCTCACTTCAATCTTCTTCAAAAAGCTTCAAAATCGCCCAAAAATGGTGAAAGTTAGCCCCAAAATCGAGGACAATGGCTATTTAAACATTCTGCCCAGGCATTCAAAACCTTCTTCGCGAACGCGGTCAAAGCCTCGCGTTCGCGAAGCACAACCTAACGTTGACCACATTTTCCTTCCTCGCGAATGCGGCTCCCTTCTCGCGAACGCGTAACTCAATGACCCCAGCCCTTTGTGAACATCCGGTTACGCGTTAACTCAATAACCCCAGCCCTTTGTGAACATCCGGTTACACGTTAACTCAATAACTCAATGTATTAAAGTTAACCCGATTGTCCAAGGCCTAAACATCAACTACAAGAGGTCTCTCCCCAATTAGAATATATGCCAAACTCCCCATACTCACCGCCTTTCGGCTCAAAGCATCAGCCACCATATTGGTCTTCCCCCGATGGTACAATATAGTAATATAATAATCCTTTAGCAACTCCAACCACCTCCGCTGCCTCAAATTAAGATCCTTCTGCTTGGAGAAGTGCTGGAGGCTACGACGATTAGTAAACACCTCACAAGACACACCATACAAGTAATGCCTTCAAATCTTCAACACGTGAACTATGGCAGCCAACTCCAAATCATGAACGAGGTAGTTCTTCTCATGGGGCTTCAACTGACGAGAAGCATAGGCAATAACTCTACCCTCCTGCATCAATACACACCCAATACCAACTCTCAAAGCATCACAATACATGTTATATGAACCTGAAGTTGATGACAAAACTAACACTGGAGTTGTGGTCAAGGCAGTCTTGAGCTTCTGAAAGTTCTCCTCACACTCATCCGACCATACAAAAGAAGCACCCTTCTGAGTCAACTTGGTCAAGGGCGATGCGATAGATGAGAATCCCTAAAAAAACTAGCAATAATAACCCACCAAACCAAGAAAGCTGCGAATCTTTGTGGCTGAAGACGGTCTGGGCCAACTCTGAACCGCCTCTATCTTCTTCTGATCAACATGAATACCCTCGCTGGACACCACGTTCCCCAAGAAAGCCACTAAACTGAGCCAAAACTCACACTTGGAGAACTTTGCATAAAGCTTCTCATCCCTCAATCTCTACAACACAACTCTCAAATGCTCTGCGTGCTCCTCCTGACTACGCGAGTACACCAGAATATAATCAATGAAAACTATGGCAAATGAGTCGAGATAAGGACGGAACATACTGTTCATCAAATGCATGAACACTGCAGGGGCATTGGTCAGCCCAAAAGACACCACCAAGAACTCATAATGACCATATCGGGTCCTAAAAGCTGTCTTAAAAATATCTGAGTCCCTGATCTTCAACTGTTGATAACTTGAACGGAGATCAATCTTGGAGAACACTCTCACTCCCTGAAGCTGGTCGAATGAACCATCAATGCGAGGTAGAGGATACTTGTTCTTAACTGTTACTTTGTTCAACTGCCTATAATCAATGCACATCCTCATCGTTCCATCCTTCTTCTTCACAAATAGGACCGGCGCACCCCAAGGCGACATACTAGGCCGAATAAACCCCTTATCAAGGAGTTCCTGAAGCTGCTCCTTTAACTCATTCAACTCCTCTAGTGCCATACGATACGGTAGAATAGAGATGGGCTGAGTACTCGGCACCAGGTCAATACCAAAATAAATATCCCTGTCCGGTGGCATGCCTGGCAGGTCTGCAAGAAACACATCGGGAAAATCCCTCACAACTGGAATAGAATCAATACTGGGAGTCATTACACTGACATCCCTCACAAAGGCTAAATACGAAAGACAACCCTTCCCAACCATATGTTAGGCCTTCAAGAATGAAATTACCCTATTGGGAACATAATCCTCCGAACCTCGCCACTCAATCCGTGGCACACCCGGCATAGCCAATGTCACTGTCTTAGTATGACAGTCCAAAATAGCACGACACAGATATAGCCAATCCATGCCCAAAATAACATTGAAATCTACCATACATAATAATAAAATATCCACTTGGGTCTCCAGACCCCCAATAGTCACCACACATGATCGGTACATATGGTCTACAACAGTATCGCCTACTAGAGTAGATACATGAATAGGTGAAATGAGAGACTCATGGGGCGTATCCAAATAACGAGCAAAGTATGATGACACATAAGAATAAGTGGAACCAGGATCAAATAATACAGAGGCATCTCTGTGGCAGACTGAGATAATACCTGTAATAACAGCATCGGAAACAATAACATCGGGTCTAGCTAGAAGTGCATAGAAACGGGCCTGACTGCCACCTGATCGACCTCCCCCTCTAGGGCGACCTCTAGCTGACTAACCTCCACCCCTAGCTGGTTGGGTAGGTGGTGGTGAAGTAATTGGCACTGAAGCCGATGGTTGACTCCTCTACTGAGATGAACCTGCAAGACGAAGAGGACACTGCCTCCATATATGACCCATCTCTCCACACGCATAGTAACTTCCTGGAGCTGGAGACGGGGACTGAAGGGAACCCCTAGCACCGAAATGACTAACAGATGCACCTAGCGTAGAAGAGCCCTGAATTGAGGGAGCACGGGACGAACTCTGAGCTAAAAGGGCACTAAGTGATGAATGGCCCTGATGAGACCCGTGAGAACCATGACGCCCTACAATAACCTAGGCGAGCTGGCTGAATGGACGACCTCTGCCATGATGAAACTGACCTTTCGAAGGAGCACCACAATAACTACCAGGTCCTCGGGGCCTCTTGTCCTCCCTCTCATCTCGCTCATGGCGATGAACTGACTCAATCTCACAAGCAATATCAATAACCTCCTCAAAAGTAGCACCAGACACCCTCTCTCTGGTCATAAGAATACGAAGCTGATAAGTGAGGCCATCTACAAACCTTCTAATCCTCTATCTATCTATCGGAACCAACCAAATAGCATGACGAGCTAACTCGGAGAACCTCATCTCATACTGCGTCACAGTCATCTCTCCCTGATGCAACCACTCAAACTGCCTGCGTAGCTCCTCTCTGCGAGACTACAACACATACTTCTCCAGAAAGAGAACGGAGAATTGCTGCCAGGTAAGGGGTGCTGCACCAACAGCCTACGCCTCTCATAAGCCTCCCACCAAGTGAAGGCATATCTAAAAAATTGAAAAGTAGGAAGCGACCCTACTGGTCTCCAGAATACCTGTTGTGCGAAGAATCTGCTGACACTTGTCCAAGAAACCCTGGGCATCCTTGCCCTCTACACCACTGAAAGTCGAAGGCTGAAGTCTACCAAAATCTCCAACCTACGCTACTCGTTCTCTGGCATGGCAGGAGCTACATAGTACTGAGCAGTTGCAGCCGACTGGGCTGGATGTGCCCCGGTGTATGAAGTCCCTGCACGACTTGCTCAGTGTGCGAGCGGCGGGATTCTAAGTACCTCCCCCGGCCTGAGAAATAGTTGCGGCTGTAGTTACTAAGATTTCCTAAGCTAGGCCATTGCATACTAATAAAATCTTAGCCAAGGCCTCTTGAAGACCTAGAATCACAATGGGCACAGCTGGTGCCTGAGCTGGTGCAACTGGAGCGTCCACAACTGGGACCTGATCCTGAACTGGGGTTGCTGGTGGATCTGCAGGTGCTGCCCTAGCTTCTGTGCGGGCTACACCTCTGCCCGTACCACGACCTCGACCGCGTCCTCGGCCTCTATTGTCCACAGCTGGTGGTACTGGTGGTCGTTGATCGCTGCCTACGCTGCGCTACTAAAGAGTAGGAAGAGAGGGTCGCAATAGCTTTTACAAGATTTGTGGGCCGGGATAGATTTCCACAGAGAGCTAGGAATGGAGTCGGGTATCTATTTAGGTTGGAATTGCGTATTGGTTCCAAATATCACTACCAATCATTTTTGGGTTTTTCTTTAATAATCTACTATCATCAACTACTAATTATAATTGCAACTAGATTATTCTAAGCGAGAATTGCTACAAGTTGTATCTAACGGATAAAAAGGCACTAGGGTAGTGGCATCCTCCTAGGTGGCCAATTGACGGGTGATTGAACCTAAGGCACGATTGACATGATTGGGCAATATGCTATAACCATTGCACAATTTTACGCACTCTCACACCTCTCGGTAGAGAGAGTGATTTTGCCCAATTGACTTTCTCAAGACCAATTAGGTAGGCAAATTTACTCAGCAACTAGGGTTCAAGTCGGGTAATTACTCTCTCGAGGTTTAACCCTTTAATTGGGACTATCAAATCTCTTGAGTCCATCCCAATTCCTTGTTGGGTCAATTTTGAGACTTAGGCTCTCTTTCTCAAGAAGAGCCCAAGTCAATTTAGCACAAACCAGTGTTTGCAACCACTAATTCATAAATTAAACCATAAAATTGACCCAAATAGCAAACACCCATAGCCAATATAGCCCTAAATCACAACACCCATCAATTACCCACACTAGGGTTGAGCTGCAACCCTAGCTAATGGGTTTAGCTACTCATGCTTGAAGAGAAGAATAGAGAAATTGATGAAGATAAAGATATATTAATTAATTGCTAAGGTAAATACAAAGATTCAATGATAAAAACTAAGTAAAAATGCCCAAAATGGCTAAGAAAAGTCTTCTCACGAGCGCAGCTAACGTCTGATAATATCTTATACCCTAAAAATGGAAAAAGGTTCTATTTATACTAAGCTAAAAAAACTGGACAAAAATGTCCCTGCGGGGTCAGTGCGGGCCGGACAAAATGGTGTACGGCCGCAGTAGGCTCTTGACTCTGCAAATTCAACTCTCTGAACCCAAGCTCCGCGGACCGCACAAAATGGACTACCGCGGAGGCATCTAGTGCGGTCCACACAAACATGACCGCGGACCGCACAGGCTTGATCTTCAGAACTTGCCATCTCTACAGAATGGTAGTGCGGCCGTGGTGCCTTCAGTGCGGGCCGCACACTATCTACTGCGGCCGCATTGCTTTAATGCTTGAAAATCCAACTCTCTGAGTCTCCCTAGTGCGGACCGCACAAAGTGTAATGCGGCCGCACTAGGCCTGTTTCTCCTGAGTTTTGTCTTGTCTTTGGTACTTGTGCTGGTTTCACTCCTTTTGAGCCAATCTTTGACATCTCGTCATTTTGTTGATCAAACCTGCAATCAAGCACAACTTATGAGCCTTTTGAGACTATTTTGTATGAATTTATAATCAAAACGTAAGCAAGAAAGAGCATAAAATGCGTCAAAATCCCTAGTTATCAACTCCCCCAAACTTAAGCTTTTGCTTGTCCTCAAGCAAACAAAATAAGACCCACCCCTTAAGGAAAAATCCAAGAATTTTCAACTATCCTAAAGTGACCTCAACTAGCATCAATTGGGACTAACAATTGCCCTCAATACAAATGAATCATTAACAATTTTTAACTTTTGAAAAACCATGGATCAAATGTGACACAAGAGCATCACGAGTTGACTCAACACATCAAAGAACTCTCTCAATTTCTTTGGTCAATGTGGAACCCAAACTCACACATCCTCAACTCTCCCTAAGCAAACCCCCCCCCCTTTTTGAATATTGTCACACAAACCGAGGTTAATGTAATCTCACTCATATCTTTCAAGAAAAAGTCGCAAGTCTGACTCTAAGTACCATATGCTTGCCCCTTATATAAGTATCCACTAATGTAGGCTTCATTCAACTCAAGATCCTATAGGGCTTTTGTGGAGTCATTATGAAGGCTTTTGGTTCAGGGTAGGAAATGTTTTGATCTAAGTGGGTTCCATCTTCCTTTAAGCACTTCTTTTGATTCATCTGGCACACATTTTCTTGACTGTTTGAGTCATCTCACTTCTTTCTAAGGGGTTAAACACGTTGTCACTCTTTCTTATACAATTCAAACCATTTCTCCTTTTTCACCTTCCACATCTCTCATTCTTTGCTTTTCTTGAATCTTTTTTTATTCTTTTTCACATTGAACATTCTTTTTGTCTTTTGCTTTTCTTTCTTTTTCATTGCCTTTCCTTTTCTTCATTTTTGTGCCTTTTACCACTTTGTTTCCGTCCTTGTCTTCCCCCCCCCCCCAAAACTTATACTTTTGCCATGTGCTCAAAGAAAGATCGGGTGCCAAGAGAGGGTATCTTTTAGAACGGGTATAGGCTTGTGTCATGGTTCTTGAAAGAAAAAGGTCTAAGGCTCAAAAGAGTTAACTAGGGATCATATCATTGGTAGGCTATGGAATTTTTCAAGCTATCATTTGGATCAAGGAGGGCCTATAATCATGTCTCAAGTCAAAATTCACTTAGGATTTCGCCTCAACAAACATTCGGGGCAAGTTCTAGACCAATGGCTCAGGACTTGGCTTTGAAATTCATTTACTCACTACACAAGCTAAAGGATCGCTAAAGACATAGAGTCGGGGGCCCACAACGACCTTAGATACGATTTGAGCACACAATGGTCCCGAAAAACCACTTGATGATTATCGGTGAACATAAGAGTCTCAAGGTCACGACTTTCACCATCCTAAACACAACATTTTGTCTTTGACCATGGGATCAAATGCAAATGTGCTAGGCCCAAGTGAAGCTTTTCTTGAGGTACCCTTAACTACAACTACTAAAAACAAAGACAAAAACGGACTCAAACCTTTAAGACGGTTGTCACGCCATCCATCATTGGGAAGAGCCACCCGGTTCACACAACACTCCACCTTTGAAAAGAACCGTGGCATTAAGAAAACCAAAGGCTTATTGAAAACGTTCAAAACAAAACAAAAAGCTACGAACATAAATAAGAGGCTAAAATGAAAAAGAATTTGCGGAAAATAGAATGAATATATACAATAGGGAGTTTGAATATACAACGGGGGATGAATATATACAATATGATGTAACTTTATATACAGACCCAAGGAAAGATAAAAAATGCGATAAAAGTAGCTAAATATAAAATTATATACAAAACAAATGAAAAATCAAGAAAGCATAAAGATATCAATATATACAGTCATCCATAAATGTGTAGGGTTCACCCCCCAAATAAAAGCTGGCATTGTCCCCAATGCCAACTAGTTTAAATAAGCACCAAAAATAATAGAAAAAGGATATAGAAGACTCCTTAAGTCGTGTCTGTCTACATAGGATCATGGGTGGTCCCTGGGTTCTCTATGTGCTCGGAAACCTCAGACTGGTTCCCGGTGGTCTGTTCTGCTGCTACTGGGACCTGGGCCTGGACCTCGACAGGCTGTGGAACTGGTACATCCTGTGGCTGACTGGAGGAAGCCTCTGGTGGGTCCGCCAACTGGATGATGGCATTATCTGCTCTCGGGATCTTCCTCCTCTTCGGAGGCCTCTAGGTCTGCTCCGGCTGTGGATGAGCTGCTGGGACTGGATCATCAAGTAACAGGTCCAAAGCCAGCTGGTCTACCTTCAGTCTATCTACATCCACCCGCAGCTCCTTTACGGACTCCTTAGAGGCCCGTGTCTTTCTAAGCTTCTTGTGCTCCCGAGCAAGCTCCTTGAGAGCCTTGCTGTGTGAATCAACTGCCTTGGCCAATGCATCTTGAGTGGTGAGGATTTTCTTCTGGTTCTCAAGTATCTCCTTCAAAGCATCCTCTATCGACTAGGGAACCTGAGGGGCTGGAGGAGCCGATTGAGCCTCTACCGTGGTAGTCAATGTGGACAACTTGGATGAGGTTGTTTGCATCCAGTTGTTTATACTCAACAGGGCCTGGCTCAGCCGGTGGGCGGTAATAGGATGGGCCCGGGTAGATGGGATATTCGGGCCTGCTGATGTGGAAGGGCCAAGAGGAATGGCTGAAGATATGGTAGGTAGATGGGGTAAGTCAGTATAAGTGGAAGTAGGCTCAGCAGGGACCTCTACCACAACTGGTTCTTCAGACTGGCCAGTTGGGGTAGAAGCAGGGGCTTTGTAGTTCTTGTCCTTGGGGTTGTCATTCCCCTTCAAGCTATACCAGGAAAATGGGGTTGTCGCCTTGACCTTGATGTCATAAGGACTCAGCTCCACCTCTAGATCTGTGAAGTACTCAGTGAGGAAGCTGGGTAAAGGGTAGTTCCGGTCATGCTCTGCTCCCACAATGGTGATAACTCTGGACATCACATTCCCTACGTTGATGGGGTACCCCGCCATAATGAAAGAAACCAAAATAGCCCGGTAGAGAGGAAGAGTCTGATCATGAGTTTTCGGGTCCAACCGGTTGCAAATAAAGGTCTCCCAACCCCTCGCCTCAAAGTTTAGGGTCCTACGCAATATTATGACCCCAACTGTCAACCAATCAGGAACGGTACCTAGGATTGCCAGGTACTGAGCTAACCATGGACGGACCTCCTCGCCCATCTCCATTTTCGCCATATATAGAGTCTCATCCTCCTCATCGAAGCCCAGATATTCATTAATTGACTTCCCATCGAACAAAACATTCAAATTACGAACTTTGGTCAATTTGGAGCCTTTTTTTGTGGGCTACATTACAATAAAACTCTTTCACCAAATGCTCATTGGCGTCTACACAGTTATCTAATAAGTGCTCCTAACCTACTCTAGTTCTGAACTGTCTCTACATGTTGGGGTTGTGGGGTAGTAGATCTGTGTCAATGAAACTTCGCTCTGGTATCAACTTCCTCACCGGCCACCACTCCCGAAATTTGTAGTACGTCACCTCGCTCACGAACCTATCCTCCCAGACATCAGGTTTTCTTGTTCTGGCAATACCTCCCACCTGAGGCTCACCACCTCCAGATTCCTCCTCATCTCTCTGTACCTCCTCCTCACCTCAGTCTGCACCTTCCCCGGATAATGAAGATGTGGGGGAGGTGAAGTATTCACCACTGCCGGCTGCTGAGACCTCAGACGACTCAGTAGAAACATGTCCTGGTGCTTGGGTAGTGGGTGATGAGGGAGGGGTGTCTCTATGTCTGGCCGTCTCCGGATACGGGATGTATTCTGGGACTGAGTCCGAACAAATCGCCTGAGAGGGCTCGTACTCACTCTCCAACATGTCAATGGCTCTATCAGCCGCTTTTATGGCCTTCCTCATGTGCTTGATGTTTTGCCTAGCTTGAGGAGTGAGTTTGACCATTTTCTGTTTTCCACCCCGGGAAGATTCACCTCTGCCGGGTTGTTTTGATCCCTTGCCTCTTTGTTTTACCATTGTCTGCAAACATCATTCAATGTATTTGTTAGTATCAATCAAGGCAGTTCAAGTTATTGCAGCAGAACAAATTGCAAAACAAAATCAAAGTGTCGCAGACAGTCCTCAGAGGCTGCCCAGTGCAAACCGCACAAAATGGAATGCGGCCGCACAAGGACCAGTGCGGTCCGCACAAAATGGTAGTGCAGTCCGCACTGGGTGGTGTTCAGAATACCCACCCTCTGTATCTTGGCTCTGCGGTCCGCACAAAATGTAGTGCGGCTGCACCGCCCAAGGGTTATCTTTCAGATGTTCATCAGTGTGGTCCGCACAAAGTGGTACTGCGGACCGCACTAGGGCACCACGGACTGCACTGAAGCGACTGTGGTCTGCATTACGTGCCCAAACTTGGCATTGATTTAGGGCATCAGATTTTGCTTTTAAGTCCAAATTTATCCCTAATTTATGTCTCTACATGTTTACCCAGTCCAGTACACTAACTAAGTAGATAAGAATCAAAATCTAACTACCCTAACCTAACAAATTAAGACATTACGGGAGAAGGACGAAATAAAAACTAAAAAAATGAAAATTAAATGCAAGTGACAAAATTAAACAAGTAAAGAGGAAGATTAATGTACCAGATTGTGAGGTGAATTGAATCAAATGAGTTTCAACAAGTAATTGCGTGCAAGTGAGACGATGAACAGTGCTTAATTTCTTAGAGGTTTCAAATTTGCGAAAAGGGTTACAGGGGATCTTCAGGGTTTATTTATAGAAAAGTCCCTGGGGCCCAGCCTCACCTACCAGTGCGGACCGCACAAAATGAACCGCGGTCCTCACTGACTTGTTTAGCACAAGCTTGAGAAGGCAACCTTCTGCGGTCCGCACAAAATGGACTGCGGGCGCAGAGGTCCACCGTGGACCACACAAAATGTAGTGCGACTGCGGTGGCAAACTTTAGAGAAGCTTCATCTTACCCACACCAGTGCGGTTCGCACAGAATGTACTGCGGCTGTACTGGAAACTTCAGAGACCTGCACATTTGTCCATCATTCCTTACACTGCATCAACATAACCCTACAACATCTCACAACCAATTAGCCTAAAAGTCAATCCTATACTACAAAGAAAATCAAAGAAGACATGGGTTGCCTCCCAAGAAGCGCCTGATTTAACGTTGCGGCACGACGCATGTTACCACCACATCACTTGAGATGAAGGAGCGCTACCACGTGGCTGTCATCGAACTTTCCAAGATAATGCTTTACCCAGTACCCGTTAACTCTGAAAACTTCACCATTTTTGTTCTTTAGATCAAGAGCACTAAACGGGGTCACAAACACAACTTCAAACGGTCCACTCCATTTAGATTTGAGCTTTTCCGGAAACAGATGTAACCGGGAGTTGAACAAGAGAACCAAATCACCTACGTTGAACTCCTTTCTACGAGCATATTTGTCATGAAGGTACTTCATCTTGTCCTTATACAAGGACGAGTTGCAGTAGGCATGGAATCTAAATTCATCAAGTTTATTGAGTTGTTCAACACGAAGATTAGCTGCAACATCCCATTCCAAATTCAACTTCCTCAAAGCCCACATGGCCTTGTGTTCTAACTCAACTGGAAGATGGCAGGCTTTCCCAAACACCAACCGACACGGAGACATACCAATCGGAGTCTTGTAAGCCGTCCGATAAGCCCATAGACGTCATCCAACTTCTTCGACCAATCGGTCCTATTAGCATTGACCTTCTTTGACAATATACTTTTTATTTCTTTGTTGGAGACTTCCACTTGACCACTTTCTTGGGGATGATAGGGGGTAGAAACCTTTTGATTAACACCGTACTTGGAAAGTAACATAGCGAAAGCTTTATTGCAAAAGTGAGACCCCCCATCACTAATAAACGCGCGAGGAGTGCCAAACCTTGTGAAAATGCTCTTTTTAAGAAATGCAACAACACTCCGGGCTTCATTGTTGAGCAGAGCCACAGCTTCAACCCACTTTGAGACATAATCGACCGTCACAAGAATGTAAGTATTCCAACAAGAGCTAACAAATGGACCGAATCGATGCCCCAAACATCAAAGATATCCACTTTAAGAATGGTATTGAGAGGCATCTCATCCTTTTTTGAAATTCCACCCGCTCTTTGGCATTCATCACACCTCTTCACAAAATCATCCGCATCTTTGAATAGGGTTGGCCAATAAAACCCGCAACTAAGAACTTTCGAGGCAGTCCTCACCCCACCGTGATGGCCACCATAGGGTGAGGAATGACAAGCCTCTAAGATACTCAATTGTTCTTCCTCCGGGACACATCGACGAATCACACCATCCGTAAAAATCTTGAACAAATATGGCTCATCCCAATAAAAGTCCAAACTATCTTGCTCGAGCTTCTTCCTTTGGTTAGAAGAGAGCTCATACGGGATTATTTTGATCACAAGGTAATTGGAAACATCGGCAAACCATGGCATATCATTCATAAAAACCGCAAGGATTTGTTCATCGGGAAATGAATCATTGATCTCAAGGCCATCACAAGGCCTTCCCTCCTCCTCCAAATGGGACAAGTGGTCCGCCAATTGGTTCTCACTACCTTTCCGGTTCACAATTTCTAGATCAAATTCTTGAAGTAGTAACACCCATCGCATGAATCTTGCCTTGGAGTCTTTCTTTGTCATCAAGTATGTAAGAGTGGCATGATCGGTGTGCACTATGACCTTGGCCCCCATAAGATATGGTCAAAACTTTTCCATCGTAAACACTATAGCCAACAACTTTTTCTCGGTGACTGTATAGTTTCTTTGAGCCTCATTTATGGTCTTGCTTGCGTATTACACTAGGTGAAACATTTTATTAACCCTTTGACCCAAAATAGCCCCAACCGCAACGTCACTTGCGTCACACATGAGCTCAAAGGCAAGCTCCAATTTGGTGCGGTAATGATAGGGGTAGTGGTCAACTTAAGCTTGAGAAGCTCGAATGCTTGCATTCATCCCTCATCAAACACGAACTCTGCATCCTTTTCTAGCAACTTGCACAAGGGGTGTACCACTTTTGAAAAATCTTTTATAAACCTCCGGTAAAAACCCGCGTGCCCAAGAAAACTCCTCACCCCTTTGATAGAAGTAGTGGGGAGGAAGCCTTGAAATCACCTCTATCTTGGCTCTATCCAAATTTCTCAAACATTCTTCAAAGGAATCACCAACCACACTGAAATCATCCATGAAGACCTCCAATATATCTTCCACCATGTCGGTGAAAATAGCCATCATGCATCTTTGGAATGTCGCCAGAGCATTACACAACCCGAACGGCATCCTAGAGAAAGCAAATGTGACATACGAACAAGTGAATGTGGTATTTTCCTAATCTTCCTGAGCAATCAAGATTTGATTATACCCTGAGTATCCATCCAAAAAATAATAAAAAGCACGCCCCGCAAGATGATCAAGCATTTGGTCAAGGAATGGCAATGGGAAATGGTCCTTTCGGGTCACCTTGTTTAGCTTCTGGTAGTCCATGCAAACCCTCCAACCTGTGAATGTCCGAGTAGGAATAATTTCATTGTTGTCATTGGTCACCACAGTCATACCACCCTTCTTCGGTACACATTGCACCAGAGAAGTCCATGAGCTATCAGAAATGGGGTACACAACCCCGACATCCAACCATTTGATCACTTCCTTCTTTACCACTTCTTGCATAGCCTCGTTCAATCTTCTTTGATGCTCCAAGGAAGGCTTTGCATAATCCTCTAAGATAATTTTGTGCATACAAGCTTATTCCCCGAATGTCAGCTAGAGTCCATCCAATTGCCCTTTTCCGCTTTTGAAGCACCACCAAAGTGGCCTCAACCTGCATGTTAGTAAGGCAAGAAGAAAGAATAACTGGTAAAGTAGAGTTTGATCCCAAGAATTCATACCTGAGGCGTGGAGAAAGTGGTTTTAACTCCAACACTGGTGGTTCCTCAATTGATGGTTTTGTTGGTGGAGTTTTCTGGTTTTCAAGATCCAAAGACAATTTTCTAGGCTCATAAGAATAAGAGCCCATCCCATGTAAGGCATTCACGCACTCTACTCTACTTGCATCCTCATTGACAACAAGATTTAATAGCACGGCCTCAAGAGGATCCTCCACGTTGATCATAGCACTAGTATCATCCACAATCATAGTTGTGACAAGGTCTACAAATGAGCACACCTCGGTGCTATTAGGTTGATTCATAGACTTGCAAACATGGAAAACGACCTTTTCATCACCCACTCAGAAAGTGAGCTCACCCGCTTCAACATCAACCAATGTTTTCCCCATTGCAAGGAAAGGTCTACCCAAGATAATAGGAACTTCATAGTCCACTTCACAATCCAAAATGACAAAGTCGACCGGCAAAATAAATTTGTCCACCCGGACAAGCACGTCATCAACAATTCCCAAAGGTCGCTTCATCGATTGATCCGCCATTTGAAGTCTCATTGAAGTTGGTTTAGGTTGCCCGATACCCAAAGTTTTGAAAACCGAGTATGGCATCAAATTGATACTTTCCCAATTCACAAAGAGCCTTGGTAAAATCCGCACTCCCAATGGTGCAAGGAATGGTGAAAGCACCGGGATCTTCAAGCTTCGGGGCCATTGAATGCACTATAGCACTAACTTGGTGAGTCATCTTTATAGTTTCACAATCCATAGAACGCTTCTTTGTAACCAAGTCTTTCATGAATTTTGCATAACCCGGCATTTGTTCAAGTGCCTCCACAAAAGGTACATTAATAGATAAGCTCTTCATCATTTCAATAAACTTTTTAAACTGATTATCATTCTTCTGCTTCGCGAGCCTTTGAGGATAAGATGGAGGTGGCCTTGGCAAAGGAGCCTTGGCTTTTGGCACAACCGACTCTGGCATGTCAATTATGTGTTCCCTAGATGGGTTCATATCATTTTGGGTTTCTTGAATATCAATCCTCACTTCATTGTTCACATTTTCATCAAACACATCTTCAACTACCAAAGGGACTTCGTCATCTTGCAACTCAACATCATCATCCACGACTTTCTTTTCCTTAGAGGCATTCACATTACCTCCTCTCCCACTTCTTGTTGTCACCGCCATAACATGATTGTTCCCACCCTTTTGGTTCACTACCGTATCACTTGGTAGAGCACCCTTCGGGCGAGTATTCAATGACTGAGAGATTTGGCCTAATTGCACCTCCAAGTTTCGGATAGAGGTGTTGTGAGAAGCTAACTGTGCATCAGAATCCGCATTCCTCTTCATCATCTGCTCGAACATCATTTCAATTCTACTCATATTATTACCAAAAGAACTAGGACCCTGAGAAGGGAAAGGGGGTGGATTGTTCGGTTGTTGGTACATTGGGGGCCTTTGAAAGCCTTGCCCCTGGTTGCCTTGGTTTCCATTGTTATTACACCCGCCTTGATTGTTATTGTTGTCCCAATTGTTGTTATTTCCATTCCAATTGCCTTGGTTGTTGTTTTGATTACCCCAATTGTTGTTTTGGTTGTTGTTGTTCCAATTACCACCACCTTGTTGTTGATTGCCCCAATTTCCTTGGGGTCGCCATTGTTGGTTTGAAGAGTTGCCTCTATTGCCTTGATAGTTGTTGACATATTGAACCTCTTCACTTTGATCATCATAACCATCATTTTGCAACCCATCACATGTATCATCATATTGCTCAGAATTCCCTTGATTTTGTTGCCTCCTTTGCCTTCTCTTGTTGACAAGCATACTAACACCCTCCAATGCATTCACTTGGCGAGGATTCTGAACTTGTTGCAATTGCGCCTTAGCCAATTGGTTCATAGTAGTAATAAGCTCATCTATCACTTGCCCGTGATCATGTAATTCCTTGTACAAATGAATAATCATAGGGTCACCTTGAGGCACATTTGCTCTACTCTGCCATGCTGAAGAAGTGTTCGTCATTTCATCAAGTACTCACATGCCTCATCATAAGAAAGCTTCATAAAATTGCCCCCGGCCAATTGGTTAACAATGCTTTGATTTGTAGTATTTATGCCCCGGTAGAAGGTTTGTGGGATCATGGCCTCGGTCATATCATTATTTGGGCACTTCTTCACCATCGTTATATACCGCTCCCAAATTTTATGCAAAGGTTCCGCTGCCTCTTGCTTGAAGGCTAATATTTCATTTCGAAGTGCCGCCATATGACTAGGAGAGAAGAATTTGGCAATAAACTTATCCTCCAACTCATCCCAAGTTGTGATGGAATGGTTGGGGAGTCTCTCGAGCCAGTCTAATGCCTTCCCCCGAAGTGAGAACGAGAAAAGTCTCAATCTCATCGCATCCTCGGATACATTCATCTGCTTGCTCCCCAATATGTATCTATGAACCCCTTGAGATGTGTGTAGGCATTTTGATTCGCAGTGCCCGTGAAGTACCCACGCTGCTCAAGTAAGGTCAACATCACATTGGTTATCTGAAAGCTGCCCGCCCGGATTCTGGGTGGGACAATAGCACTTGCATAGCCCTGGTTCGGTAGTACTCTGCGAGCCACTCTTGGAAGTGGTGGAGGAGGGTCTGGAATATCACCATTAGGATTAGCATTGGCATTTCGACCTCGACGTTGTCCTTGAGGTGCAAGAGGTACCTCATCTTGCTCAAGATCATCTACCTCCTCCCCCGCTATCACGTTTCCAAGAGGGTCATTAGCGTTGTTTAAAGCCATGTTGGTACCTGAGTAATGACACAAACAAGTAAGTAACAAAGAAGGAAAGAAGAACAATACACAAAACTAACTAAATAGATAGCCAAAACCGTTAGCTCCCCGGAAACGGCGCCAAAAAGTGATTGTTGCCTACTCCGCGCTACTAAAGAGTAGAAAGAGAGGGTTGCAATAGCTTTTACCAGATTTGTGTTTCGGGATCGATTTCCACAGAGAGCTAGGAATGGAGTCGGGTATCTATTTAGGTTGGAATTGTGTATTGGTTCCAAATATCACTTCCAATCATTTTTGAGTTTTTCTTTAATAATCTACTATTATCAACTACTAATTATAATTGCAACTAGATTATGCTAAGCGAGAATTGCTACAAGTTGTATCTAATGGATAAAAAGGCACTAGGGTAGTGGCATCCTCCTAGGTGGCCAATTGACAGGTGATTGAACCTAAGGCACGATTGACATGATTGGGGAATATGCTATAACCATTGCACGATTTTTCACACTCTCACACCTCTTGGTAGAGAGAGTGATTTTGCCCAATTGACTTTCTCAAGACCAATTGGGTAGGCAAATTTTCTCAGGCAACTAGGATTCAAGTCGGGTAATTACTCTCTCGAGGTTTAACCCTTTAATTGGGACTATCAAATCTCTTGAGTCCATCCCAATTCCTTGTTGGGTCAATTTTGGAGACTTAGGCTTTCTTTCTCAAGAAGAGCCCAAGTCAACTTAGCACAACCAGTGTTTGCAACCACTAATTCATAAATTAAACCATAAAATTGTCCCAAATAATACACCCATAGCCAATCTATCCCTAAATCACAACACCCATCAATTACCCACACTAGGGTTGAGCTGCAACCCTAGCTAATGGGTTTAGCTACTCATGCTTAAAGAGAAGAACAGAGAAATAGATGAAGATAAAGACATATTAATTAATTGCTAAGGTAAATACAAAGATTCAATGATAAAAACTAAGTAAAAATGTCCAAAATGGCTAAGAAAAGTCTTCTCACGAGCGCAGCTAACATCTGATAATATCTTATACCCTAAAAATGAAAAAAGGATCTATTTATACTAAGCTGGAAAAACTGGACAAAAATGCCCCTGCGGGGTCAGTGCGAACCGCACAAAATGGTGTGCGGCCACACTAGGCTTTTGACTCTGCAAATTCAATTCTCTGAACCCAGGCTCCGCGGACCACACAGAATGGACTGCGGCCGCGAAGGCATCTAGTGTGGTCCGCACAAACTTGATCGCGGACCGCACAAGCTTGATCTTCAAAACTTGGCATCTCTCTAAACTTTGGTTCTGCGGACCGCACAGAATGGTAGTGCGGCCGCGGTGCCTTCAGTGCGGGCCGCACACTATCTATTGCGGCCGCATTGCTTTAATTCTTGAAAATTCAACTCTCTGAATCTCCCTAGTGCGGACCACACAAAGTGTAGTGCGGCCGCACAAGGCCTGTTTCTCTTGAGTTTTGTCTTGTCTTTGGTACTTGTGCCGGTTTCACTCCTTTTAAGCCGATCTTTGACATCTCATCACTTTGTTGATCAAACGTGCAATCAAGCACAACTTATGATCCTTTTGAGACTATTTTGTATGAATTTATAATCAAAGCGTAAGCAAGAAGGAGCATGAAATGCGTCAAAATCCCTAGTTATCAGTCGTCCATCCTGACCAGTAGCATGTGTCCTCACTATCTGTGAGAGAATAGAATAACAGAAGTTTAGTACTCTGATCAACAGATTCGCACGACAAGAATTTCAAGAATATGAAGTTTTTCCTAAAGGTTCTGCAGCCTCTCGAGAATAAATACAGATGTCTCCGTACCGATCTGCGACACTCTACTAAACTTGCTCATGACTCGTGAGACCTATGTAATCTAGGCTCTAATACTAACTTATCACGACCCTAAACCCGAACCCAGTCATGATGGCGCCTCTCGTGAAGATAAGGCTAGCCGACACAAAACCCTATGAGCACGTGATTTTTGCCCTATATGTATTACTCCAATAAATTCAAAACAAAATAATTTCTTTCAGTGTTTGCAATTTTGTTGGATTTCGTGGCATTTTCTGTTAATTATTTGCATTTGTCTGTGCACGTTCATGTTATTTATTTCATGAAAAATACAAAAACAAATATGTTGCATCTGCATTTAGGATTTAGTTTTATATTTTTAGATTAATTAGCAAGTTAGTTTGTTTTATAAAAAAATGAAAATCACACAAAATAATTCATTTTGCATTTTACTTTTTAATTTGAATTGTATAATTTTTCTTTAAATTTAGGATTTAATTAGTTATTGTAAATACCATGATGAGTGATTAATCTAATTGGGTAGGATAATTTAGTTTAAAAATTATTATTAATTAATTTAGGATTTGTTTTAATTTTGGAAAAAGGAAAAGAATTGTGGAATTGAAAAGGAAAAAGAAAGAAATAAGAAGACCTAAATCTGGGCTCAAACCCAATCCAACCGTCCCAGCCCAAATGGAAACTACCCAATACCCGGCCCAACCCACACCTGACCCGGTCCGGATCCCCCCAAACGAAACAACATCGTTTCAATAAGTATCAATCTGGGCTGTTGATCTCCCCTTGATCGAACAGCTCAGAACTGAAGCCCTGGGAGTATATAAGTGTCTGAAACCTATTCCCCCCCCCCCCAAAAAAAACCCCTTCTGCTCAACACCCCACCAAAGACACCCCGAAATCCTAGATGAGCCGCCCCCAAATCCCTGGCCTCCCGTGGCGGCGCCACCTCCATTCACCACCAAAACAACACCCCATGACCCCCTCACTCCCCTCTTTCTAAATCTCGGACCAATTTCTCTCGAACATTCCCCGAGCTCGTCGAATCTTAAGTTGAAAGTGAGACCTAAAAATATCAAACTCCAAAATCGGCAAATTTGGTGTTGATTAAGACCAAAACGGACCTTGGTCATGTGTTTTCATCTGAGAACATGTGATTGAGGCCCTTTTCGGTCGAAATTGAGGGTTTGAGGAAGAGCTGCAAGGCTTGGCTAGTCCGTTAGGTATCTTTACATTTCTGTTGGCTCTTCTCTTGTATTTTTCTGCTTTTTAAAGTCGTCCTGCTTCATCTCGTTTCTGTGTTTGTGTTTCTGTTTCTTCATAAGCATGTCTGTTGTTCTGAATGCACGACCCATTTGTTAGTCAACACAATTATCTGGTTGTTTGTTTAGAATGGGGTGAATCATTTTCTTTTTCTTTTTTGGGTTTTGGGCTTTGGTTTAAAAGTTTCCATGTCTCTTTCTCTTGGTTAATTTTAGGTCAGGTTTTTTTAGAATGTTGAGTTTTTGACTAATTTCAATCGATACCTAAAAATTGAACCCAAAAGGAACTGAATTGGGTTTATTTGGACCCATTAAACTTGGGTCAATTGGACCCAGGCTCTGTTTGGTTAGAAGGGTAACAACAGGGTCATAGGGGGTAATTTGGGTAGTCTGCTTAGGGGAATCTTTGTGTAACTGTTTGGGAAGCTTCTAGGAAACTGGGGAGGGGACTGCCTAACCAATTGAAATTCGAACCAGGGGTAGTTAAGCTAAAAGGAAAATCTGAAAAGGACTAAAATAAAAAACTGAACCATTAAGGCTGCCCTGTTTTCTTGCCTTTCAAGGTAGACCTAAGACACTGAAAAGAGATAAAAAATTCGGGAAAAGAAAAACCAAAACAACTGAAAATCACTGTTGGATTGAAATTCTGATTAGAACTTTTGAAGTTTGTTTCTTTTACTGCTGAAGAATACCTGATCCTATTTGAGGTTCAAAATGGTTTGAACTCGGGTAATGAAAGCCTTGCTTTGAGTTGGGGAATGGGTTCCTCTCTTCTGGACTGATTTCGTTGCTGGTTTTGTTGAATCAGGGTGAGTTTCTGTTACTGTTGACTGCTGACTTTGCATTTCCACTACCCCTCTTCTATTTCCAGGTATATCCATAGTCCAGAAGCACTGACTGGATGTTGATCATGTAAATCGAGTGGAAATTCCATGGAATACAAGTTGTGTTTGATCTAGTTTTTCTCTGATTTTTACAGTCTAATACCATGTAGTATATTTGTATTGTTGGTTGTTAATTGAGTTGTCACTAGTATAGTATAAAATTGGATTTGTGTTTGGAACTAAAGGTTAAATTTCAATATTAAATAGCATGTTTGGAAGGTGAATGAATAGGTTTTGTAGGTATTGTTCAGTATGACATGAGAAGCATGGATTTAATTGCGCAGCTTCATGTCTGCTTTGTAATCTGGATCATAGTTTGCTGAAATGCAGCAGGTTTTAGTGTTTTGAAGGACTAGAATATAGATGTTGGCTTGTATATGTATTAATTCATGCAAATATTGTTTTGGTAAACACTGATACTGCAAGTTTGAAGTTTAAGATTCATGTTTGTTCAGTAGGACACTTCACAGATTTCCTTGTACCATATTGTCTAGATTAAACCAGCTTTCGAGTAAAAATGTTTGTTTTTTTTAGATTGATTCTGTGTCATGGTAAACCAATGTTTGATATGGGGGCATTTTATTGAGCTAGTTATCTGTCATTCCCTGTTAAGATAGTATGTGTTTGTGATCGGATGTAACATGGATTTCACTTCATGATTGGTTCGCTCTTCATGCGTTAATTTCTATTATTTCGACCCCTGCTTGCACGTTGTAAGGACTCGATAATGAGTCCAGTTCGTTGCAGCTGCACGTGATTTGAAATAGGGCTCACCTTGGGCCCAAATGCATGGAAATAGGATCTGGATCCTTTTGACGCCATTTCAGCCCAGTTTTCTTATCATTAGTCCATATTAACTAAGGTCCATTCACCTAAGTTGAATAACTCCCCGATATCTTAATGTTCAATTAGTCGTATTTTTAAATAATTTCAAGAGTGCTATTAAATAGAAAATAGTGCGTGGCCCTTGTGTTTAATTTAAGAGACCTCTTGATTAGAATAAATCGAGGTATGCCGTGCCAAACGAAATGACAATTGCATGGCCTTCGTGTAACTAATTTTATTTTGATCCTTAGAGTTCGAGGTGTGCCATATAGCGAATTTTCCATGGCCCTCGCAAAGTTAAAGCGCGTAGTTACTTTAGGCGCGCTATTTTAATAATTTTACTTTTATAAACTCGGGTGCGCATTTCATGTGACCCAAATCAAATCTTAAAACGCTGAATAAAATATGTTTAGGATTGCGGGTGCATTTCATGTGGCGCGATCCAAAGACGTATTTTAAATGACGTTCAATCTTCTTTAAAAATAATTAAAAGCGGTTAAGGGTTTAAAATCTACACACAAGTTCATAATTGATTAAAATCAGATAATTAAGTCGATTATAACAGTTGAGCGACCGTGTTAGAACCACGAAACTCGGGAATGCCTAACACCTTCTCCCGGGTTAACAGAATTCCTTACTCGGATTTATGGTTCGCAGACTGTTAAACAGAGTCAATTTTTCCTCGATTCGGGATTCAAACGGTGACTTGGGACACCATAAATCTCCCAAGTGGCGACTCTGAATCTTTTTAACAATAAATCCCATTTCGATTGTCCTTTAATTGGAAAAACTCTCTTGTATTTATACCCTTTACGGGGTGTAGTGTAAAAAAGGAGGTGTGACACACCCAATTCATTTTAACAATTAAAATACACAATTTAAGTCTTTAACACGATAACAATTCCAAAATAAGCAGTGAAACAGTTCAATTTGCAGAAATAAAATCAACACAGCCCGACATCGGGGTGTCACTAGTCATGAGCATCTATCATAAAACTATAATTCTAAAAGAGTCTCCACAACCTATTACATGACTAGGACAAAGGGAAAGAAATAATGATAAGAGGGAGAGACACTGGGTTGCGAACACCAAGCAGCTACCTAGTGGACTCCAAGAATCTAGAAGCTATCAAACCTCGCTAGCAGGACCCGAAGCGCCTGAATCTACACATAGGGTGCAGGAAGTAAAGTGATTACTCCAATTCAGTGAGTAATAACAATAAATGAAGACTGAGCGATAGGAAATCACGTAAAACACAACAACATGCTATACAGAGATAGAGTAAAACCAATAAAATTCAAGAAAAAATAGTGAAAACATATAAAGTCACCTTATTTCAGAATAAGCTTCTTCAAAATACCTTTTTAACAGTTAAATAAGTAAATGACAGACAGCTAGAAGAGATAAACACATAAAAATCGCCCCTCGAGCAACAACATGGAACAACACCAGCCCCTCGGGCTATATCTCATACCACAATGGGTATCCGTGCTCACTGGGGGTGTACATACTCTGGGAGGGGCCCCTTACGGCCCAAGCGCAATATCAAGCCATCTCGTGGAATAGTTCATAGGCTCTCGGCCTCATATCAAGCCACTTTGTGGCGTACAATCTTAGGCCCTCGGCCTCAAAATCATAAATCAGTATATCACTACTGTGGCATGCAGCCCGACCCAAAAGTATCCTCACAACACAGGCCCTCGGCCTTACTCAGTCAGAATCTCATAAGCCACTCGGACGACAGTAAAACATGATGTTCAACCCAAAATATCATTTAAAATATCATCTAATGTGTTAAAACAGAGTAAACATGGCTGCGTTTTGAAAATGG
Organism: Nicotiana sylvestris; assembly: GCF_000393655.2. Taxonomy (NCBI): domain Eukaryota; kingdom Viridiplantae; phylum Streptophyta; class Magnoliopsida; order Solanales; family Solanaceae; genus Nicotiana; species Nicotiana sylvestris. Next base: position 172,056,679 of record NC_091059.1, on the reverse strand, counting down.
TATAATATAGCATGACTGAGTACAAATATTAAAATCAAAACATTGAGGAAATAACAGTAAAAAATTCCCTAAGGGTCCAAATAGTTGGCACGAGGCCTAAATATGGCATTCAGCCCAAAACATGATGATGGCAAATAGTTTTCAATAAAATACGCGGTAAAACAGTCACTCGGGATAGACTAAGTCACAATCTCCAATGGTGCACGACCCCACGTTCGTCCTCGATGGAACGTAAGCCCCAGCAGTAATGTATTGCATAAGAAGTTTAGAGTCTTCAAGTAAAGGATTATAGATCAACATTGAGGCAAATCAACAATGGTCAGATATAAGTTACAAAGTATGACATGAGATTAGGCCATGATTCTTAAGACGAACGGTAATGAAGGGGCATTAAAGGACTGAGATTTATACCTAAAGGGTAGGCAACAAAAGTAACTGGGAACTTGGAAAGCATACCTCAGTAAAGGTAGGTTAAAGCAAGAAAATTATGGTATAGTATAACCCATGTAAATGCAGAAAATTCATGTGAATGGGTAACCAGATCTATGAAATAAGATATGGCCATATTCACAAGTTCTACAAAGTATCGAGCAAAGGACTTCAATATACCTATAGAGGCCCAGAGAGGCATCCTATTAAGCCCAGTATATACAAAGTAAGGCCTAGAGATTGACTAAAAGATAAAGGAAAAAAGAAAAGATGAATCGCATAAGTGCACTTACAAAGCCAGGGTCATACATGCTGCATGACAAGAGGTAACAGCAGTTGCAAGATTAGGAAGATTTCTACCACAAGTCATGATACAAGCAAAAAGACTAAAGGGGGGAATATCCTAGACTTTGGATTTATTCACAGAGCAACTGCTTAAATGGCAAGAAAAGTATTAAGGTATTCACAAGAGCTATAAGTTACGAAAATGATAAGAACATCAGTCAACATACGAGGACAAATGTTCCAAAGGGGGGAATGATGTTATTCCCCGCTATGTTACGTCAATATTACGTCCCGCAGTATTATATTACGATAATGTTATGCTCTGTAGTAATATGTTACGATGATGTCACCCTCTGCAATAATATATTACGATGATGTTACATCCAGCAGTATTAAGTTACGATAGTGTTCTACCCAGCAGTATTACATTACGGTAATGTCAAACTTCGCAGTATTAAGTCACGACGATGTTGCACCCTGCAGTATTTTACATTGAATTTATCGTAAGGTAATTGACATCAGTCTAAGAAAAAGATTATTTGGGGATTATAAAGATTATGCTATTTCACAAGTGATTAGTAAATTGATGAAGGTGAAAGGGGGAACAAGTCTAAGAAAATGAATTTTTGTCAAAGTTTGGCATTTTGGGATAAAATACGGCCCGAGCTAAAATACCCAGTATTTATCGACTAGTGCCATACAAAGTACTACATAATAGTAAGGTGTACAAGGTATGTTAAAAGATAGTAGTATTTAATTAAATTGAGATAATTTTTAAATTATACGGGTAATTGATTAATTACCGAGTAATAGGACATTACTTAATTATCTAATAAGTAGATAAGGATCCTTTATGAGCTGCCACATGGCATTAAGCCAAGCCAAAGTGGAATCAATGTTTGATGAGTCTTAAGGCATGGCTTGTCTTGATTACACGTAAAAAGGATTACAAATAAACCAAAGGACAAAAACAAAAAGTTGTCATATTATACTCATATTGAAAGCCTTTACATTGAACATCTCATGTGTTGTTACGTCCATTTTTACAAAGAAGAAACTTTTTTTTCATTATTGGTTCTCACTAAAAGGTAAAGCTTTTCAATCACCCTTTGGCGAGGTTCTCATCTTCCTGGAGGTCGCCTGCTTGTTCCGAAATGAGCCATCCAAGTTCCAACTTATTTTTATGGTCAGAACCTACCTATTCACTTGTCTGAGTTTTATGATGAAGTTCTCTATCCTACAACCAACTAAATGCTTTTATTCCAAATAAAAGAGAGTTAGAGGGATTGTCAAGAGAATTGGTCTGGGTATGTTAAGGTTATCCCTTCTATTCTTTTGGCATGATCCATACGATACGAACGAAACATGCAAATGCACAAATTCCATAAATGACTCTATTCATAGAAGTATTAGAGATATCTATGTTCTTGAATTTTCATGTGTCATAATATATTATCTTCTGTTCATGGGTCTCAGAATAATACATAGTTGAAAAAGTTTATCCGGAAGATATATTGGGATTATTACGTATTTTTCATGCATTTCACTCATTTATACATGTGCATTGACCCATGACCAGATGGCGTTATATACGCGTATATATGTAAATATATGTATATGGTATATGGGAAATGGTTACGGCGTTATATACGCACCACCACCTGATCAGCTGGTATATGATGATGATATTTCCCACAGTGGCTAAAATATGATTCAAACGGTGTTATATATGCGTATATATGTATGTATTCAAACGGCGTTATATACGCGTATATATGTATGTATATATATGTATATGTGATATGGGAAAGGTTATGGCGTTATATATGCACCACCACCTGATCAGCTGGTATACGATGATGATTTTGCCCACAGTGGCTGATATGATATGATGGGATGACCTTAGAGGCTGATGATGTTATGAAACCTATGCACGACATGACATTCATACGCATATGCATGACGCTAAAAGTATTTCATGATTTACAGAGTTATTCAGACTTACAGGTTGAGTCAAGTACTCTATATTTCTTCCATGTTTGTTATGTACTTATTTATGTGCCTTACATACTCGGTACATTTTTCGTACTAACGTCCCTTTTGCCTGGGGACGATGTGTTTCATGCTCGCAGGTCCTGATAGACAGGTCGAGAGCCGTCCAAGTAAGCTATCAGCTCAGCGGAAGATGTTGGTGCGCTCCATTTGCTTCGGAGTTGCTTGTTTGGTTAGTATGATTTAGACGTGCATTGTTTGGTTTGGCGGGACTCTATCCCGACCTTTATAACCTTTATGTACTCTTAGAGTCTTGTAGACATATGTCGTATACGTGAAAGATTGTACGGCCTTGACGGCCTATGTTTGAGTTTATAAATGATTATGTTGGCCTACTAGGCTCGTATGTCACTTTTATATAATAATGTAATAAGAAAGATACGTTACGTTGGTACTCGGTCGAGTAAGGTACCAGGTGCCAGTCTCGCTCTCAGGTTCGGGGCATGACAAAAGTAGTATCATAGCAGTTCTGTCCTAGTGAGTCTACAAGCCGTATCTAGTAGAGTCTTGTTTATGGGTGTGTCGTGCATCACACTTATAAGCAGGAAGCTATAGGGCATTTAGGATTGCCACTCTTTGTTCTTATTCTAGATCATGTGGTTGAGCTCATTTATAAGAATTCAAATTCCAAAATTCTATTTTATTCGTAATAAGACGATATCTAAAGAAGGTTGGAAAGATATATGGTTGTGGAAGAGCTGAGTCAGAGGACTTGGATTTTTGTATAATGTCTACGATAAGTAAATGTGTGGTCTTTGGCAGATCATGGGAGCACTGGGTGTAAGCTTCCTGATAAGAAGCCTTAAGGAAAGAATACCTATCCACCTTAATAGTGAAAGACAATGAGAGATTCAGAATATAAATACAAGTTTCAACAAGCAAAAGAAGCAAGATGATGAAGAGTACTAGGCGCCCAGTTGATGAAGATTATTAGCATTACAGTTCCGGCAGAAAAATATAAACATTAAGAGTTACCCTCAACAGTAACAAAGGTATGTACAATTGGTCGTACCCATCTCAGTTATGCCTTATGGGAGCTAACAGGTGCAGTTTAAGAAAATGACGGAACATCAGGACTTGGCTGGGTTTAGAGTAAACCAAAATGGTAGTGGATTGTTTGTGTTAGTTGACATTTCCGAAGAAAATTGCAAGTGGGCTAGTAAATCTCCTTGTGAGACACCCAGATGGTACACTTTAAAATAGTGCAGCCAGATATGTGTACTACAAAGACATGCACTATAAGCCTTGAAGGAATAAATATTACCTTAGTGCGGCTCCCGCCCCCAGTAAAGAAAGAATGTTAGTCAATTGAAAGAGCCAATGGATGGAGCAAGGGGAGCCAAAAGCAAAAGAATGTTTTGTTCGAGTTTTCAGAGTAAAGCAGTAGACATAGATAATTAACGGGAGATAAGAAGAGAGTTAATGAAGCATTATGAGTAAGATATGATACATGGATGATAATGGTATAAAAAAAATGAATGACAGTATTATAGAGTCTATATTCAAGTGGAGATAAATACAAGAGGTGACAGGCCTTGAGGCAACAAGGGAGTATAGACCATAAAGTTATATCCTCATTTTGAGAAACAAGTTCGTGACTCCAACGCGACTACCAAAAAGAAGAGTTAAACCCTAGAGTTATAGAAATCAGTATGGGCCGGTGAACAAGACAAACTAAACATGAATTAGGGGCTAAGTTATTTGATAATAGTCAGCATCATGAGAATTTCAGATTTGCATTCCGGCAGTGATAGAATAAACAACAAAAGAAGATTTATGAGGAATTCTGAGAATGGTCGTTCAGGAAGATGCTTCCATAAAGTAAGCAATGTGAGCAAAGTTAATCTTAAGGGACTGTAGGTGCTAGTTACACTAATTGCCACCCTCGCAAGTAAGAAATTTTGTTTTCTTAGTACAGAAGGATTACCGCAAGGCGAGTAAGGGTCATCGATGATGTGAGAAGACGCCAAGGCTGAAGAGGTAAAACATCCACAGGTAGACCATCGTAGTGCTAAATCTTAGTACACCCCTAAAGGGGGGAATATAGAGTGATGTGGAATTAAGTCAGAATTAAGTGGTTCTATTGACTATGGAGTGGTAAAGGAAGAATGTGATAAATGATAGAGGAATGAGATGGAACTTATCCAAATCTTACAAATACGCTACGATTTAAGAATTCTATGTAAGCACGACGTCAAGAAGAGGAAGTAAAGATTCCTGCCTGAGTTGTTATTAATAAATAAGGAGCCAGTGCGAGACGTAAGTTAAGACAAAGAAAATAACTCAAGAAAGATTACGAGGAATATTGATATGAGAATGGGCCAACGAGTAGTTAGTAATTGGTCAGGAAGATCCCAGTTGTAGCTAAGCAAGAGGTTATAGACGAGTCATCAGATCGTGTAAGATAAATATAGTAGAGCCCACCATGGAGAATTTAGTCGTGAAGAATATCATTATAATACTTGAGATATATTCAAACAAGAGTCGGGGTAGCTAAAGGTACTGTATGAGTGTTACGGGGATAAAAGAAAGTGCCACTGAGAAGGCAGTCAAAATATCAGTTCAGAAGCAACCATACAAGCACAAGGACATGGAAGTAAGCAACTACAGATGATTATAAGCAAGCAAGGACATAAAAAAAAGGGCCCGTAATAAGCTCACAGCTTTACAAGAGTCAAGGGTTCTCCCTAAGTACTACAGTAAAGGACTAGCTGAGGAAATGAGGAAGAAGACTTCAACTTAAGCACAGTGACCTAAAGAGGAAATGGTCTTGTAACAATAGTTTCACAACAACACTGTACGTCCTCCATAAGAAAGAGGAATTTACCGTGGCTAGTGAACGGGAAGTAAAAATCAAAAGAAATATTCAAAGATCATATGAGTTGTATGAAAACTCTGGCAAGTGTGGGCACTAAGATAAGCTAAGTATGGGCGCAACAAGGGGCAAAAAGACCAGGAAAAGTAATAGCTTACGTTAAAAGAAAGCTAAGATGGAACGAAAGAATTATTTGATCAATGATCCAGGGTTAGTACGTTATGGATACACTCAAGATGTTGGAGCATTATCCAGGCAGCATATACAGCCATAAAAGACTCTGGTATAAGTTAAAAGAAAGAATTGAGCCCGGGGCATAAACAAAGGATTGAATTGTTAGAAGATTGTATCGTGGATATTCCATAATGCCCATGAAAGGCTAAGGTAATAATTGATACCATGAGCCACGGATCAGAAGATAGCTTAAGCATGCATAAAGGCTGATCAGAAGGAAGAGGGAACTAAAGGATTACATCACCTAAGTAAATCAGGAGTCTGATTATTGGACCTAGAAAAATTATAGAAGTTATGCTTGAGAACATGACAGAATCGCTCTTAATATTAGACGTTCAAGAGAAATAACACAACGACCATAATCTATAATGGCTCTACAAGGAAGCCAGTTAGAAGAAGTATCAGCCACATAAGAAGTCAGTACGAAGCTCCCACCGGATTGTGTATGTACAAGAGGTGTGAGTATTATAATAGAGCTTCAAGTTATGGACGTGAATTATACCTATGTGGAGGGAAGGTCACGAAAGAGATAGAAGATATGATGTGAAATTTTAAGGTAAGTAAGGTAAAGGTGAACAACGTACGAGATACTCAAAGGAAGAAGATCGTGAATAATCCATATTTTGGATAGAAGGTTATAAGAATGGGGATTCAATATCCAGGAATGATAGCGGCATCGTTAGTGACATATCTTCCAGCCTATGGTTTTTACGTATTGAGAGGTGTAGTTAAAAGAGTATAGAAGAGTTAAAAACGATATAACGTCTCGCTTGATATTCCAGAATAACATAAGGAAGTCTATGGTGCAAGAAAGTTGAAGAAAGGTTGCAAGTAGTATAAATTAATACGTGTAGGTTACAAGATAAAGTATGGTAGAGCAACAAGGGTTTAGGAAAATATGAGTAAGGATAAGAAAAGGCGAGTGAGAAGGTGACGACATTGGATAAGTCCTCGGGATTAAGACCATAAAAACAAGAAGAGCTGATGCTTTCTCTAAAGTTATAGAAAGTTCAGTATAGCCTGAATGAACTCAAAAGGAGTCTAAGACTAGTAACATTTAGAAAAGATGGAATGCTGCCTTGATAGTACAATGATGGTGTAATTGTGAGGGGTAAAGGATGACATTTAGGCCTTCGAGTGAGTAATGATTTGAAGAGAATTTCATGGATTGTATGAGATTAAAATACCCACATAAGTGAATCACATTGGTATGTTATAAAATACGGTCATTAAAGTATAGTATCACCCCTAAGTGGATCAGGAAAATCACTTCAAATATTCCTCGATGGAACGTAAGCCCCAGCGGTAATATATTATGTAAGAAGTTTAGAGTCTTCAAGTAAAGGATTATAGATCAACATTGAGACAAATCAATAATAGTCAGATATAAGTTACAAAGTATGACATGAGATTAGGCCATGATTCTTAAGACGAACGGTAATGAAAGGGCATTAAAGGACTGAGATTTATACATAAAGGGTAGGCAACAAAAGTAACTGGGAACTTGGTAAACATACCTCAGTAAAGGTAGGTTGAAGCAAGAAAATTATGGTATAGTATAACCCATGTAAATGCAGTAAATTCATGTGAATGGGTAACCCGATCTATGAAATAAGATATGGCCATATTCGCAAGTTCTATAAAGTATCGAGCAAAGGACTTCAATATACCTATAGAGGCCTAGAGAGGCATCCTATTAAGCCCTGTATATACAAAATAAGGCCTAGAGATTGACTAAAGGATAAAGGGAAAAAGAAAAGATGAATCGTATAAGTGCACTTACAAAGACAGGGTCATACAGGCTGCATGACAGGAGGTAACAACAGTTGCAAGATTAGGAAGATTTCGACCACAGGTCATGATATAAGCAAAAAGACCAAAGGGGGGAATATCCTAGACTTTGAATTTATTCACAGAGCAACTGCTTAAATGGCAAGAAAAGTATTAAGGTATTTACAAAAGCTATAAGTTACGAAAATGATAAGAGCATCAGTCAACATTCGAGGACGAATGTTCTAAAGGGGGGAATGATGTTACGCCCCGCAATGTTACGTTAATATTACGTCCCGCAATATTATATTACGACAATATTATGCTCTGTAGTAATATGTTACGATGATGTCACCCTCTACATTAATATTTTACGATGATGTTACGATGATGTTACGTCCAGCAGTATTAAGTTACGACAGTGTTCTACCCTGCAGTATTACATTACGGTAATGTCAGACTTCGCAGTATTAAGTTACGACGATGTTGCACCCTGCAGTATTTTACATTGAATTTGTCGTAAGGTAATTGACATTAGTCCAAGAAAAAGATTATTTAGGAATTATAAGGATTATTCTATTTCACAAGTGATTAGTAAATTCATGAAGGTGAAAGGAGGAGCAAGTCTAAGAAAATGAATTTTTGTCAAAGTTTGGCATTTTGGGATAAAATACGGCCCGAGCTAAAATACCCGATATTTATGGACTAGTGTCATACAAAGTACTACATGGCCATAATAGTAAGGTATACAACGTATGCTAAAAGAGACTAGTATTTAATTAAATTGAGATAAATTTTAAATTATACGGGTAATTGATTAATTACCGGGTAATAGGACATTACTTAATTATCTAATAAGTGGATAAGGATCCTTTATGAGCTGCCACATGGAATTAAGCCAAGCCAAAGTGGCATCAATATTTGATGAGTCTTAAGACATGGCTTGTCTTGATTACACGTAAAAAGGATTACAAATAAACCAAAGGACAAAAACAAAAAGCTGTCATATTATACTCATATTGAAAGCCTTTACATTGAATATTTCATGTGTTGTTACGTCCATTTTCATTATTGGTTCTTATTATGTCCTTTACAAAGAAGAATTTTTTTCATTATTGGTTCTCACTAAAAGGTAAAGCTTTTCAATCACCCTTTGGCGAGGTTCTCATCTTCCTGGAGGTCGCCTGCTTGTTCCGAAATGAGCCATCTAAGTTCCAACTTATTTTTATGGTCGGAACCTACTTATTCACTTCTCTGAGTTTTATGATGAAGTTCTCTGTGCTACAACCAACTAAATGCTTTCTATTCCAAATAAAAGAGAGTTAGAGGGATTGTCAAGAGAATCGGTCCGGGTATATTAAGGCTATCCCATCTATTCTTTTGGCATGATCCACATGATACGAACGAAATGTGCAAATGCACAAATTCCATAAATGACTCTATTCATAGAAGTATTAGAGATATCTATGTTCTTGAATTTCCATGTGTCATAATATATTATCTTCTGTTCATGGGTCTCAGAATAATACACAGTTGAAAAAGTTTATCCGGAAGAAATATTGGGATTATTACGTATTTTTCATGCATCTCACCCATTTATACATGTGCATTGACCCATGACCAGATGGCGTTATATACGCGTATATATGTAAATATATGTGTATGGTATATGGGAAAAGGTTACGGCATTATATACGCACCACCACTTGATCAGCTGGTATATGATGATAATATTGCCCACAGTGGCTAAAATATGATTCAAATGGCGTTATATATGTGTATATATGTATGTACTCAAACGGCGTTATATACGCGTATATATGTATGTATATGGGATATGGGAAAGGTTATGGCATTATATACGCACCACCACCTAATCAGCTGGTATACGATGATGATTTTGCCCACAGTGGCCGATATGACATGATGGGATGCCCTCAGAGGCTGATGATGTTATGAAACATGTACCTATGCACGACATGACATTCATACGCATATACATGACGCTAAAAGTATTTCATGATTTACAGAGTTATTCAGACATACAGGTTGAGTCAAGTACTTTATATTTCTTCCATGTCTGTTATGTACTTATTTATGTTCCTTACATACTCGGTACATTTTTCGTACTGACGTCCCTTTTGCATGGGGATGATGCGTTTCATACCCGCAGGTCCCGATAGATAGGTCGAGAGTCGTCCAATTAGGCTATCAGCTTAGCGGAAGATGTTGGTGCGCTTCATTTGCTTCGGAGTTGCTTGTTTGGTTAGTATGATTTAGACGTGTATTGTTTGGTACGGCGGGACTCTATCCCGACCTTTATGACATTTATGTACTCTTAGAGGCTTGTAGACATATGTCGTATATGTGAAAGATTGTACGACCTTGTCGGCCTATGTTTGAGTTTATAAATGATTATGTTGGCCTACTAGGCCCGTATGTCACTTGTATATAATGATGTAATAAGAAAGATACATTACGTTGGTACTCGGTCGAGTAAGGTACCAGGTACCGGTCTCGCTCCCTGGTTTGGGACGTGACAAAATTACATCAATAGACTCCTTATCACTCTTCGAGTTCATTCATATCAAAATTCACCAAAATCCAACCTCAAATGATCCCTCAAATCCCTAATTTTAGGTCTTTAATTACAAGCCCTAGTTCTTCAATATTAGGCTTAAATTCCATGATTAATTAGGTATAATTCATATTAGAATTGAGTATTAAGTCCATAAATCTTACCTCCAAGTGTTCCCCATTGAATCCCTCTTCAATCCTCTTCAAAAAGCTTCAAAATCGCCAAAATGGTGAAAGTTAGCCCCAAAATCGCGGACAATGGCTATTTAAACATTCTGCTCAGGCATTCAAAACCTTCTTCGTGAACGTGGTCAAAGCCTCGCGTTCGCGAAGCACAACCTGACATTGACCACTTTTTCCTTCTTCGCGAATGTGTCTTCTCTCTCGCGAACGCGATGCTCCTGACTCCAACCCTTCGCGAACGTGGCTCCCTTCTTGCAAATGTGTAACTCAACGACCCCATCCCTTCGTGAACACGGATCCTATCTCGCGAATGCAAAGGCTAAATCTTTAGCCTCACCTGCTAACCCTTCGCGAATGCGAGGGTCCACTCGCGAACGCGAAACACTGCTGTCTGCAACACTTCAGCAGATTTTTCTGCAACTTCCCACAACACGAAATAGTCTGTTTGACTACCCGAAACTCACCCGAGGCCCCCGGGAGCTCAACCAAACATGCTAACATATTCCATAACATCATTCAAACTTGTTCCAACCTTCGGAACGCTCAAAACAACATCGAAACACCAAATTCGCATCGGATTCAAGCCTAAGAATTCTAAAATCTTCCAACTTCTGCTTTCGATCAAAAAGTTTAACAAACCGCGTCCGAATGACCTGCAATTTTGCAAACACATCCCAAATAATACAACGGACCTACTGCAAATTCCAGAATTCCATTCCGACCACTATATCAAAATCTCACCTATCAACCGAAAAACGCCAAAATTCCAATTTAGCAAATTCAAGCCTAAATCCACTCCGGGCCTCCAAAACACATTCCGATCATGCTCCTAAGTCCCAAATAACCTCCTGAAGCTATCCTAACCATCGGAACTCACATCCGAGCCCTTTAACATATAAGTCAACATCCGGCTGACTTTTCCAACCTAAGCTTACTCAAAAGAGACTAAGTGTCTCAAACCTTACCAAAACCTCTCTGAACCCGAACCAACCAACCCGGTAACACAAAATATAGCTGAATAAGTCAATAAGAAGTAGAAATAGGGGAAATAGAGCGGTAACTCATGAAACAACCAGACGGATCGTTACACAATCTCCCTCCAAAACACCCTCAAAATATTCAAACTATATAAGATAAAGAAATGCTTTTAAACACCTCTTCCTTTATTTCTATTTCCAATGAGGGACAAAACAACCTATTCTCAAATACTCCCATCAAACACTAACTAATCTAACAATCCCCCTCTTAGTTAGTGATTGATGTTATTTATGAGATTCATGCATATAATAGGTACATTTCAATTTAAACCTGCTACTTGTATAAACTATTCAAGACCTTGTCAAAATTATTGGTTAGATTAAGTTCTATTAAACCACAATTCCTATACGACAAGACGGAAAGGCGTTATACACATAAATCGTAGCAACTCGACAACTTATTTATCATGAGTTTTAGCACTCGATTATGTCCATGTGCTACTTCCTGAATTCATAAATACTTATCAAGTTTTGTGTTCCAAACTTTGATTGAAGTGGCACCACTTCTTGTGTTTACATAGGTGAAGATTTAACCAAGTTCTTAACAAGGACTTCATTAGTTCCTAAACCGAACTCTGCTTCTTCATTAAGAGTATTTTTATACTCATTCTCCTTTTCTAGGTACTAATTTCCAGTACCTACTATCCGTCACAACTATAACTTATTATTACCTTTTAAACCTTTAATATTATTAAACAATAAGAAAAGTAAGGTTCCCGTTACTAGTGACAAATTTAAATTACCTTAGACCCATAGCACTTGTTGTATTTATTGTCATATCATTCACGAGTCCTTTAGTGAATGGGTCAGCAAGGTTGTCTTTAGACTTGATATACACAACAGTAATAATTCCATCTGAAATTACTTGTCTTATGTACTCATGTCTTAAAGCAATATGTCTAGATTTTCCATTGTATATTTTGCTAAATGCCTTAGACATAGTTGCTTTACTATCACAGTGCAAGAGAACAACTGGCATTGGTTGTGGCCACAGCTTTATATCTAACAATAGATTTCTCAGCCATTCTGCCTCCCTTCCTGCAGCTGCTAAAGCAATAAACTCAGATTCCATTGTGAAATGAGTAATACATGTCTGTTTCTTAGAAGCCCATGAAATTTCTCCTCCACCTAAAGTGAATATCCACCCAGACGTTGACTTGTTATCACCAACACTAGTTATCCAACTAGCATCACAATATCCTTCTAACACTGAAGGAAATCTATTATAATACAAGGCAAAAGTTTTTGTCCTTTTCAGATAACCAGGTACCCTCACTATACCTTTCCAGTGATCACTACTTGGATTGTGAGTATATCTTGACAATTTACAAACCGCAAAACAAATGTTTGGCCTAGTACAGTGCATAGCATACATTAAACTACCAATTGCACTAGTATAGTCTAATTGACTAACAGATCTTTCAGGGTTCTCAACCATCTTTCTAGAAGCATCAAATGGAGTATTAAATTCTTTAATACCCAAATGATTAAATTTGGAAAGAACCTTGTCAATATAGTGAGACTGACATAAGTCAAAACACCCACTATGTCTTTTAACTTTAACACCTAAAATAGTATCAACTTCTCCCAAATCTTTCATTTTAAATTGAGAAGTTAAATACTTCTTAGTTTCATTTATGTCTTGCATGTTAGTTCCTATGATTAGCATATAATCAACATAAAGATATACTATCACTCCATAGTACTTTGTGAATTTGGAATAAATACATTTATCTTCCCCATTATGTTTAAAACCATTTGATAATCTAACACTATCAAATTTTTCATGTCATTGTTTTGGATCTTGTTTTAATCCATACAAGGACTTAACTAATTTACAAACTTTCTTCTCATTTCCAGGAAGCACAAACCCTTCGGGTTGCTTCATATAAACTTTTTCATCAAGATCACCATTTAAGAATGTCGTCTTAATATCCATTGGATGGACATTTAGATTATATATTGATACCAAAGCAAATAATACTCTTATTGAGGTAATCCTGGCCATAGGAGCATATGTGTCAAAATAATCTACTCCTACCTTTTGTCTAAATCCCTTGGCTACTAGTCTAGCTTTAATTATTTGTAGAGAACCATCAGTATTGTATTTTCTTCTAAAACCCCATTTACACCCAATAGGTTTAGTATTAGAAGGTGAATCTGCCAATACCCATGTACCATTTGATAAAAGAGAATCCATTTCATCTTTTATAGCTTCTTTCCAGAAAGAAGAATCACGCGAAGCCATGGCCTCATTATAGGTTTTATGATCCTCTTCTAAATTTAAAATAATGGGTATTTTATTTAATACTTCATCTCTACTTCCTTCTACTAAAAAGACTAGTGCTTGAGAAGAAATAAAATCAGAACCTACATTTTTTCTTTTCTAACTCTTTGACTTTTTCTTGGTTCTATAGGAGATTCAATTGCCTTTCTTTTATTGTTAGAAGACGAACTAGGTTCTGCACAATTTTCTTGAGTTACCGCATTATCACCAATGCTTGTTGCATTACCATCTTGTTTAGTAATTTCTGTATCCTCGTGTGAATTATTAGAATCACCAATAAACTTTGTTTCCAAGAACTCAACATCTTTAGATTCCACAATATACTTAGACTCAATGTCCAATAATCTATATGCCTTTGAGTTCTCAGCATATCCTACAAATATGCTTTTAATTCCTCTAGGTACTAACTTAGTTATTTTAGGATCTGAAATTCTATAATAGGCTAGACATCCCCATACCCTTAAGAATTTTAAGTTAGGCTTTCCTCCTTTCCATAATTCATATGGTGAAACCTTAAATTTTTTTGAAGGTACTCTATTATGCACAAAACAAGCCGTTAACAAAGCTTCCCCCCACAAATTTGTTGGTAACTTTGCATGTAAAAGCATGGCATTAACCATATCTACCAACGTTCTATTTTTTCTTTCAGCAAGACCTTTTTGTTGTGGGGTATACGGTGCATTAACTTGGTGAATCAAACCATTTTTTTCACAAAATACAGAAAATTCATTGGAAAGATATTTGCCTCCTCGATCACTACGTAGGATTTTAATCTTCTTTTCCAATTGATTTTCAACTAATGCTTTGTAACTCTTAAACATATCAAATGCTTGATCTTTTGTTTTCATTAAGTAAAAATGTGTATATCTAGAATGATCGTCTTTAAAAGTAATAAAGTATCTATTTCCACCTATAGTTAAATGACCATTCAATTCAAATATATCGGAATGCATAAGTTCAAGTAGATTACTTGTTCTTTCATTCTTTGGAAAAGATTTCTTAGTCATCTTAGCTTGTATGCATATTTCACATTTTTTATCATTATTCTCAACAGCATGAATTAATTTATTTTTAGACATAAACTTAACATATCAAAAATTAACATGTGAAAGTCTAGCATGCCATAAATTAATAGATGACTCAATCATATAAGCAGAAACTTCAACATTATTAATACTTAACTTGAACATGTCCCTCACAAGAGTAGCCTTGTCCTACAAATACACCATTCTTAGAGAAAATAATCTTTTCTGCCTCTATAACAGTTTTGAGGCCTTTTTTACTTAATAAACTTGCAGAAATTAAATTCTTCCTAACATCAGATACATGATGAGCATTAATTAAAATCAACTTCTTTCCCGAAGTGAATTGTAGTTCAACTATTCCTTTTCCAAAGACCTTGGCAGTGTCATGATTTCCCATTAAAACCTTTTAATCACTTGTTGCAACTTCATAATGTTTGAAAAAGTCTTGTCATTGCATACATGAACTGTAGCACCGGAATCATACCACCAATCTGCAAATTTCATAATTGCTGCCATGTTGCATTCAGTTACTATACTCAGATTTAAGTTGGTAAAGGCAGAAATCATAGCAACAATATCCAAAGAAGAAGCTTGTTGTTTTCCAACTTTATTTACCCTCTTCTGTCCAGCATTTTCTTCATTTTTCTGTCTCTTACGAAACCTGCAATCTCTCTTAAAATGACCCATTTTTCTGCAAGTATAACACAATCCTTTCTTAATGTTAGAAGAATTTTCCTTTGGAGCAGCCTCAAACTTTCTCTTGTTTTCAGATTTTCCTGAATTGTTTGCCTTACTAAACTCAACATAATTCACCTTTGAACTAGTTTTCGCAGCATATTTATTTTCACGTTTTCGAGACTCTTCTTCAATCCGAATATTCTTTGTCAACTGGTCCACATTAAAGTCTTCGGAAGAATGTAATAATTTCTTCCTATAGTCATTCCAAGTGGCTCGTAATTTTGCAAGTATAGCAGCCACTTGAAGAGATTCAGAAACATCGACTTTAAAATCTATGATTCTAGATATCAAAACAAGCAACTCATCAACCTGTTCCATGACAGATTTTCCATCTATCATTTGAAATTCAAAAAAATTCATTCCAATGAATTTGTCTGTTCTTTGTTTTACAACAGTATATTTCTATTCCAAGGCTTTCCAAATTTCTTGTGGTGATTTGTAAGGACAGAACAAATTATATAAACGATCAAAAAGTGAGTTCAAAATAAAACCTCTAAAGCACCTCATCATCTTCATGTTTTTTGCGTGCCGCCTTAATTTCGTCAGAATCTTCAGCAGTGGGTTCTGGCATTGCAATAAGATCAAAACTCAGCAAATATGCTATTCCCAACTCCGTGAGAAAAAACAGCTATTTGTCTTTCCAGCAGGTGAAATTTGAGCCATCAAATCGATCCAGTTTGAACATCTCGAACATCTTGTTGAAATGAGAATCACTACCAGAAGCCTCCATTGCAGTGTTGATTAAATTCATTAAGATTGTTAGAAAAATAACAGAATATGGGACGAAATAATTAGGCCTTGATAGTGTAGTCAATGTAAGCCTCCCAATTATGTTGCTGCAGGGATTATGGCAGAATTCCTCCAGGATTCTACAAAGCCTTTGAAATCCGAGTTTCAACAATTAACTCGAATTTCTCACAAGAACAAAATAGTTGTGAGTTGTAGAAATAAGTAAAAGAGAAAGAGATGAAAGTTTCAGATGATATCATTTTGGAGATGAAATAGGTATTTATAATACCTCTAGAAGTCTGTTAGAATTAACAGACTCATCTCTTCATAACAAACACCTTTTAAAACATAGTCACCTTCTTTTGAATTTAAAAAAATATTAAAACATTTTTCTGAAATTAAAAGGCTAAAATATTTTTAATTAATCAAATAATGGGTGATTAAAATATTAATTCGGGCTACTTAATTGGCCCAAAGCCAAATTGCCCCAAGTGCCCAACTGCCCAATCTTGACTATTAATAATATAGTCAAATTCCAATTTTCCTCCAAAACACCCTCAAAATATTCAAAATATATAAGACAAAGAAGTGCTTTTAAACACCTCTTCCTTTCTTTCTTTTTCCGATGAGGGACAAAACAACCTCTTCTAAAATACTCCCATCAAACACTAACTAATCTAACAATCCCCCACTTAGTTAGTGATTGATGTTATTTATGAGATTCATGCATATAGTAAGTACCTTTCGATTTAAACCTACTACTTGTATAAACTATTCAAGACCTACTCGAAATTAATGGTTAGATTAAGTTTTATTGAACCACAATTACTATACGACAAGACGGAAAAGCGTTATACACATAAGTCGTAGCTGTCACGACTCCCAAACCGGACCCAGTCGTGATGGCACCTCTCGTGAAGACAAGGCCAGTCGACACAATTTCCAAATTTAGTTTTAACAATTTAAATAATTCAATTTAAGTCATTTATAAGGATAAATCCCCGACAAGTATAGATTTAGTAAAATAAAACGTGTGCGGAAATGAATACAACCCGACATCAGGGTGTCACAAGTCACGAGCATCTACTAAGGTCTAAAATATGACGGGATTCTGGAAATAGACTCAAAATAGTCTAATGACATCAAGAGGGAGTAAAGCTGTGCTGCGGACGTCGGGCAGCTACCTCGCTAAAACTCCAATGACTCTGCCTCAGCCAAAACCCGCTACCGGGTGTAGAAATACCTAAATCTGCATACAAGGTGTAGGGAGTAAAGTGAGTACTCCAACTCAGTGAGTAATAATCATAACTAAAGTCTGAGTGGTAAGAAATCACGAAAAGTGCATCAACATGTTGTATAAAAATAGTACAAAACCAGTAAGAAAGCAATGAAGCTGTGAAATCTCTTAAAACATCTTAGCTCAATTTAAACTTCTTTAAAAATGACTTTTTCAACAGTCACACAAATGAATGCAAAACAATTAGTGCAGATAAGCACAGAAAATTCGCCCTTCGGGCACAAATACATAATTAAACAGGTAAATGACCGGAAAAATAAGAAAGATAAGCACATATGGTTCGCCCCTCGGGCACAATGTCAACAAATCCGCCCCTCGGGCAATATCTCAAAACAATACCAGCCCCTCGGGCAATCACATAGAACAATACCAGCCCCTCGGGCTATATCTCACATCACAATGGGTACCCGCGCTCACTGGGAGTGTGCAGACTCCTAGAGAGGCCCCTTACGGCCCAAGCACAATATCAAGCCATCTCGTGGCATCATAAACAGGCTCTCGGCCTCATATCAATATCAAGCCACCTCGTGGCGCACAATCTCAAGCCCTCGGTCTCATTATCATAATCAGGATATCACTATTGCGACATACAGCCCGACCCAAAAGTATCCTCACAATACAGGCCCTCGGCCTTACTCATTCAAAAATCATATAAGCCACTCGGGCAACAGTAAAACATGATGCTCAGCCCAAAAATATTATTTGAAATATCATTTCAAGTGTTAAAGCAAAGTAAACATGTGTGAGTTTTGAAAACAGTGGAAAATAACATGACTGAGTTCAAGTATAAAGTCAAAACAGTGAGAAAATATCAACAAAAATCCCCGAAGGGTTCAAATAGTTGGCACAAAGCCCAAATATGGCATTCAGCCTAAATAATGATGATAGCAAATAGATTTCAGTCAAATACGCGATAAAATCATCAATCAGGATGGACCAAGTCACAGTCCCCAATAGTGCACGACCCCACGCTCATCATCAAGCATGTGCCTCACCTCAATATAGCACTACGATGTGCAATCCGGGGTTTCAAACCCTCAGAACATCATTTACAATCATTACTCACCTCGATCTGGTCCAAACTCTAGCCCGCGATGCCTTGCCCACACGAATCGACCTCCGGATGCTCCAAATCTAGCCACAATCAGTACATAATCATTAAAATATGCTAAGGGAACGAAACCCACTCGAAAATATCCAATTTAACATCAAAATCCCGAAATTGCTCAAACCCGGCCCCCGAACCCACGTCTCGGAATCTAATAAAATTAACATCAATGGAATCCTCATCATCTCACGAGTTCATACATATCAAATTTACCAAAATCTGACCTGATATGGTCATTCAAATTCTCAAAATCCACTCTCCAATTTCAAGCCCTAATTTCCCTTACTCTTCCTCAAATGTTTCACTAATTTTCATGATTAAACAATGGAATAATCACCATAAACACAAGGTATAAAGCCCAAGAAGCTTACCTCTTTGAGACACTTGATCCCCTCTTGAAATCACAGCATGGAGCTCCAAAAATCACACAAAAATGGTGAACAAATGACTGAAAATCGCGAAGGGGCATATTTATACATTCTGCCCAGCACTTTCGCACCTGCGATCCCATAAGCGCACCTGCACTTCCGCTTCTGCGGAAAAACACCCACTTCTGCAGATTTCACTTACTCCATCAGATTCCGCATCTGTGACCCGACTATCGCACCTGCGACCTCGTGG
Source organism: Nicotiana sylvestris (assembly GCF_000393655.2). Classification (NCBI taxonomy): domain Eukaryota; kingdom Viridiplantae; phylum Streptophyta; class Magnoliopsida; order Solanales; family Solanaceae; genus Nicotiana; species Nicotiana sylvestris. The sequence continues at coordinate 172,037,492 of NC_091059.1, read as the reverse complement.
ATGCGGTCAAGGTCTCCGTTTCGGCAGCCAGCACCGCTTTTGCAATCTCCTTTATGCACCAGCGGCATCGCACCTGCGGTCACCAATCCGCAGGTGCAGAAACAACAGAAGCAGCAAATTTTCTGCTGCAAAACTCCAAGTCCAATCCCAATAACTATCCAAAACCATCCCCAGGCTCCCGGGACCTCAACCAAAAGCACAACCATATCTCATAACCTTATTCGAACTTATACCAATCTTCAAAACACTTCCAACAACATTGGATCAACCAAAATACATCAGATTCAAGCCTAAGATCCCAAAATCTTCCGAATTTCGCTTTTGATCAAAAACCCAACCAAACCACGTCGGAATGACCTGAAATTTTGCACACACATCCCAAATGACAAAATGGAACTATTGCAACTTCCGGAATTCCATTCCGACCTCTATATCAAAATCTCACCTATCAATCGGAAAACGTCGAAATCTCAATTTCGTCAATTCAAGCCTAAACCTTCCACGGACTTCCAAAATGCATTCCGATCACGCTCCTAAATCCTAAATCACCTAACGGAGCTAACCAAAGCATAAACATTCTGATCCTAGATCATATACCATCAAGTCAAATCTTGGTCAAACCTTTCAAATTGAGAGCTTCAAATTGAGAGCAGTTCTTCCAATTTCATTCTGATTACCCTGAAAACCAAAACCAACGATTTACATGAGTCATAATATGTCAAACAGGGCAATTCATGCCCGAGAACTGGCGAGCAAAGTGCAAAAGCTCAAAACGACCGGTCGGGTCGTTACATCCTCCCCCACTTAAACATATGTTTGTCCTCGAACGTGCCCAGAGTTGTTCCAAAAGCCAACCAATCGTTGAATAACCTTACTATGCTTAAACCCGGGGGTGATCCCACGTCACTCTATCCCATATAGGTCCGATAATACAATGTAACTAGAATTTCACAATCCAACCTAGCCCATAAACCTTAGAACCACATTCCCACTTCTGAAATCATCCACAATATCAGAATCTCACATTTATACTCTGAATAAACCCGAACCAGTTGTAATAACCATACCTGCAACCGCAGGTGCAATTACATGATATGCCACATAACTCAAACACTTGTAGCAATAACTTCTATTCACAGCAGCTGCACATAACAACCGAATACCGGTAGAAAACCTCTTATCAACTAAAGTCTCATCCCAACACTTTCATATACTGCCAATGATAACTAAAACACGCAGTAAGCAATAACCATTTCCCAGATCAACCACTCATGAAGCCACTTCTCATTTGGCAAATACCATAGCAAATTTCTGAGCCGAACCTCGATATTATCCTTCCAACATGCTGAAATCGAATCCGTTCATATTCATTAATGATCACAACGATCTCATCTAATCCAACATACTATGTTGGTGATATGACACATCAATATAGGCTAAAGTCACAACTTGTGAAATCTGCGCACCAATAAGCAACAATCCCAACATACTCAAATCACGGAAATAACTCAAATGAAAGAGTTGTACCGCAAGCTTACAAGCACCACCAGAACACAAGGCTGAGAACCTGTCTCACATCATAGAAACAGAACACACGAATCTAACCAGCAAGGTCACACCTCCACATAACTTCACTGCAAGGCGCGATCCTATCCAAACACTGCTCCACATGAAACACCTCAAGTCACTCTGCTCGAAACTTGACGACCACACGCAATTGATGTCTAGAGCCAAAGCAAATCATTATAACCACGGTGAAGCAAATACATAACACCACACAAACCTAAAAGGACATAACTAATATGTCATCCACCGCGCAATACCCAGTACCCTTCCCTCTCGACTTCCACCATGAACCCCAATGGAACTGCACCACATGTGCCTATAACCAGCAAATCATAACACCTCGCAACACAGAAAAGTAACTCATAGGCCAACTTAGAACGCTAATAGCTCAACAGCAACCGAATCAACACATCCCTCACCCATAGCAACTGGAAGTCGACAAAGCCATCTCGATACTGAACATACATCCATAAAGTTCTACCAACGAACCCTTATTAGGGAGTTCCTGAAGCTGTTCCTTCAACTCCTTTAACTCTGCCGGTACCATACGCTACGGTGCTCGGCACCAAATCAATACCAAAATCAACAACCCTGTCTAGCAACATGCCCGGCCACAAGAAACACATCTGAAAAGTCCTTTACCACCGGAACTAAGTCAATGGTAGGAGTCTCTGCACTAACATCCATCACGAAACCCAAGTAAGAAAGACGATCCTTCCCAGCCATTCCTTGGATCTTCAAAATATAAAACCACTCTATTAGGACATAATCCGTCGAACCTCGCCACTCAATCCGTGGCATTCCCGGCATAGCCAACAGCGTCGCCTTAGTGCGATAGTCCAGAATGACACAACACAAAGACAACCAGTCTGAACCCAATAACACATCCAAAATCTAACATACCAAGCAACAAATAATCCTCTCAGGTCTCCAAACCCCAATAGTCACTAAACATTGCCAAACACGCGACCCACAACCACAACAAGCCTGAACATGAGAACTCCCAATCTCCAACTCCACATAGCACATAAATCACCATACCTGATCCCAATTCCACTGTCAGAATACATACCACACCTCAAATACCCAATTATTCCATGAGAGATACTCTAAAATTCTTCCGTGCCGCCAAACAACTCGAATATCAGCAGTCGATCTAACAAGAAGGTGCCGCAATACTACCGAAGTACCATCAACTTAATCACATAGCCTTTTTCTGAAGCATATACCCTCATCAAATCACCCCAATTAGCAATACCATTTTCTTAATCATCTGAAGATCATTTCCCTAATCATTCGAAGCTCATTTCTCTAATTATTTGAAGCTGCCCGCTGCCTAAGGGTTGTGACCTTCCCTTCAGAATTGATTTGTGACCTTACACGTGCAAATCTAAGTCTTGCACCACCTACCACATATATCATACCATCCTAAAGTAACATGAGAACTTCATATCCATTCTGAGCCACAAGCAACTATGTACTCAACCAACCAAGACTTTCCATTGAACCCATTGAACCCATCTGAAGAAAATCACTATACATCCCATGCTCCTCATGCCAGTAGAAAATATACACCTCCAAATTAAGGTAGCAATCATCAAGAACTCTCTAACTCCCTTTTCCACAAAACCAAACCTGACATGACTGAATCCTTCTAACTAAACCAAGCTACGCAAGCCACTAATACCTAAGAGCATTGCCACGAAACACTTGTAAGAACTCATTACCTCGTAAGCATCCAAAAAACTGACCATATCCTTGCCATGCCGATCTGGCCTACTATCAAGTTATCCCATCTATCCAAGTTTCCTTCTGACTTACCTTCAACTTGATACTCCTCTTTGATGTAACACCACAATTCCTCAACCCAGACTCACCGCACGAGACCCAAGCATAAAACCACATCGACTAAGCTCATAAGCCGTCGGACACTCTCTTAAATGCCTCAAAGTACCCCATTCGAAATACTTTACTCTGAAGAAAATTTCTGCGAATTTAAATCCATTACTATCACCTTCCTGATACTGATATATATAGAAGCCCATAATTAATGTAGAAATACCACAAATCTTGACATCTCCAAATGCAAACCTCAGCTTCTAGCCAATTACACAACTTTGAAAATCTCTAACTATTACATGTAGAATCTTGAACCCATTAGAACCATTCTCGAGAGTCATACCCTCTACTCAAACTGCAATTAGCATAAGTAAATGAACCGAGCAACCTGTGCCTCACTAGCACTCCAACACCATAGAATGTAACCTCATCTCAATACAACCAAGAAAATTCATGCTCTATGTACCGAGCATCCTTCACCAACAACAACTCAAGACATTCCGTGATTCTCATGCACCTATGAAGCATAATATAACCTTTTTCATAATTTTCCTTTACTCGAGCCATTATCGGTCTCAATCTCTGTAAGCCATAACTGACTCACCAGCACGCCTCAAACTAGAACCAACATAGCACCTAGCTGTGCAATCGCCTAATCAATAGCAGACTCCCCCACTTGGCTCAAAGCCATAGAACAAAACACACACACAATAACTCATAACGCATATACTCTATTGCTTCCATAATACCATAGTGAGATTAAACTCAATCCTTCATAAGCTCATGAAATACAGACCATCTGGTACACTAAATCTTCTGCAAATCTCACATTTATCCTCGCAACAGTCAAGCCCACTCTCTTAAGAGACCCAAATTTAAATTTCAACACATATTTTTCACTTGTAAATGAGATCTTCTAATAGACAACATGAGGATCACACAACCTCAGAGCACTCCGCAGGAGATAAACCACCTGATTTGCCTCTAACTAACATTTTTGTATACCTCCCACCATCATAAACATTACGCAGTCACTTAATCTTCCTGAGTTTGAACTCATACTACAACCTAAAATTCACTTCACTCCCAACTAGAACACATGAAAAGATTCTTCACACACCCATAACTCGGGGCTATACCTCAAATCGGGATGAAAATCAGGTACCTAATAGTTTTTCTATCCTCTAGCAGACCCTTCTCGGCGTTTCCAAATCATATGAATACACCTCGCAGTCATAACATACTCATCACGTAGCTATCCGGTCATTACTTCACTTAATAGGTACACAATAGCACACAAAGATCCAGAAACACATGCTCAAGCAATCAACAGCTCAGGGCTCAAGCTATATGCAAAAATTCGACCTAAAGTCCTCCATACTAGCCCAACACCAACACACAGAGATCGTATCTCGCCCCTCAATCAGGGAATTACAAGCCATCGATGCACATCTGATACTGAGCACTCATGCGCGCATACGAACACGTGGAAGGAATTCAAAGAGTTACATTTCAAGCTGAATCAAGGACGCACGATAAGAATTCAAGAATGTGAAGTTTTTCCTAAAGGTTCTGCAGCCTCTCGAGGATAAATACAAACGTCTCCGTATCGATCCACGAGACTGTACTAAACCTGCTCATGACTCGTGAGACCTATGTAACCTAGGCTCTAATACCAACATGTCACGACCTCAAACCGGACCCGGTCATGATGGCGCCTCTCGTGAAGACAAGGCCAGCCGACATAATTCCCAAATTTAGTTTTACCAGTTTAAATAAGTCAATGTAAGTTATTTATAAGGATAAATCCCCGACAAGTATAGATTTAGCGAAATAAAACAAGGGTGGGAATGAATACAGCCCGACATCGGGGTGTCACAAGTCACGAGCATCTACTAAGGTCTAAAATACGACGGGATTCTGGAAATAGACTCAAATAGTCTAATGACATCAAGAGGGAGTAAAGCTGTGTTGCGGACGTCGGGCAGCTACCTCGCTAAAACTTCAATGACTCTGCCTCAGATAATCCAAAACCCGCTACCGGGTGCAGAAATACCTGAATCTGCACACAAGGTGCACGGAGTAAAGTGAGTACTCCTACTCAGTGAGTAATAATCATAACTAAAGTCTGAGTGGTAAGAAATCACGAAAAATGCATCAACATGTTGTATAAAAGTAGTACAAAACCAGTAAGAAAGCAATGAAGCTGTGAAATCTCTTAAAACATCTTAGCTCAGTTTAAACTTCTTTAAAAATGACTTTTCAACAGCCACACAAATGAATGCAAAATAATTAGTATAGATAAGTATAGAAAATTCGCCCCTCGGGCACAAATACACAATTAAACAGGTAAATGACAGGAAAATAAGAAAGATAAGCACATATGGTTCTCCCCTCGGGCACAATGTCAACAAATCCACCCCTCGGGCAATATCTCAAAATAATACTAGCCCCTCGGGCAATCACATAGAACAATACCAGCCCCTCGGGCTATATCTCACATCACAATGGGTACCCGCGCTCACTAGGGGTGTGCAGACTCCTGGAGGGGCGCCTTACGGCCCAAGCACAATATAAAGCCATCTCGTGGCATCATAAACAGGCTCTCGGCCTCATATCAATATCAAGCCACCTCGTGGCGCACAATCTCAGTCCCCCGGCCTCATTATCATAATCAATATATCACTACTGCGGTGTACAGCCCGACCCAAAAGTATCCTCACAATACAGGCCATCGGCCTTACTCAGTCAAAAATCACATAAGCCACTCGGGCAACAGTAAAACATGATGCTCAGCCCAAAAACATTATTTGAAATATCATTTCAAGTGTTAAAGCAAAGTAAACATGTCTGAGTTTTGAAAACAGTGGAAAATAACATGACTGAGTTCAAGCATAAAGTCAAAACAGTGAGAAAATATCAACAAAAATCCCCGAAGGGTTCAAATAGTTGGCACAAAGCCCAAATATGGCATTCAGCCCAAATAATGATGATAGCGAATAGATTTCAGTCAGATACGCGATAAAATCATCAATCGGGACGAACCAAGTCACAATCCCCAATAGTGCACGACCACACGCTCGTCATCAAGCGTGTGGCTCACCTCAATATAGCACTACGATGTGCAATCCAGGGTTTCAAACCCTCAGAACATAATTTACAATCATTACTCACCTCGATCTGGTCCAAACTCTAGCCCGCGATGCCTTGCCCGCACGAATCGACCTCCGGATGCTCCAAATCTAGCCACAATCAGTACATAATCATTAAAATATGCTAAGGGAACGAATCCCACTCGAAAATATCCAATTTAACATCAAAATCCCAAAATTACTCAAAACCGGCCCCCGGGCCCACATCTCGGAATCCGATAAAATTAATATCAATGGAATCCTCATCCTCTCACGAGTTCATACATATCAAATTTACCAAAATCTTACCTGATATGATCATTCAAATTCTCAAAATCTACTCTCCAATTTCAAGCCCTAATTTCCCCTACTCTTCCTCAAATTTTTCACTAATTTGCATGATTAAACAATGGAATAATCACCATAAACACAAGGTATAAATCCCAAGTAGCTTACCTCTTTGGAAACACTTGATCCCCTCTTGAAATCACAGAATGAGCTCCAAAAATCGCACAAAAATGGTGAAAAAATGACTGAAAATTGCGAAGGGGCATTTATACATTCTGCCTAGCACTTCCGCACCTGCGATCCCATAAGTGCACCTGCGCTTCCGCTTCTACGAAAAAACAAGCGCTTTCGCGGATTTCACTTACTCCATCAGATTCCGCATCTGCCACCCAGCTATCGCACCTGCGGCCTCGCAGATGCGGTCAAGGTCTCCGCTTCTGCGGCCAGCACCACTTTTGCGGTCTCCTTTATGCACCAGTGGCATCGCACCTGCGGTCACCAATCCGCAGGTGTGGAAATAACAGAAGCAGCAAATTTTCTACTACAAAACTCCAAGTCCGCCCTCCCAATAACTATCTGAAACCATCCCGAGCACCCGAGCTCAACCAAAAGCACAACCATATCCTATAACCTTATTCAAACTTATACCAATCTTCAAAACACTTCCAACAACATCGGATCAACCAAAACACATCGGATTCAAGCCTAAGATCCCAAAATCTTTCGAATTCCGCTTTTGATCAAAAACCCAACCAAACCACGTCAGAATGACCTAAATTTTGCACACACAACCCAAATAACAAAACGGAACTACTGCAACTTCCGGAATTCCATTGCGGCATCTATATCAAAATCTCACCTATCATCCGAAAAATGTCAAAATCTCAATTTCGCCAATTTCGCCAATTGAAGTCAGGAGCCCACCTGGAGAACAGAGGAATACATTCAAGTTATGAAGTCAGGAGCCCGCCTAGATAGTAGAAGAATACATACAGTTCAAGTTTCAGAAGTTGGGAGCCCGCCCAGATAACAGAGGAATACATTCAAGTTCAAGTTTATTCAAGTCCCGCAAGTTGAAGAGAAGGAACGACATCTCAGTTAGCAATTTGAAGTAACAACAATGGATATCACCAAGGGAATACAAGACCACAAGACAACAAGGAAGTACAAGAACAAGTTTGAAGAATTTAGATAGGATTTTGTAATTAGTAGCTCATAGCTTAGGCTAGATTCTTTTATGTTTGATTGGTGCAATAAGGAAGGTCAGCGAGCAGTAGCAGCGACAATCGCAGTGAAATCACAGCTCCTGGTAGTCCCAGCTACCAGACACTCCTGAATTACATTGGCCTAATTCCTGTTTAGCCCAGGATATATAGGCAACCTCTGAAGCAGGGTGCGGTCAAAACTTTTCAAAATGCTTCACAACGGAATATTTGAATGGGCAAAAATCGCTCGTATTTGCTCACTTATCTTTGCACGAAAACTCTTCGTGTTTCCAAGCAAAGAGGGGCAGCTGTGAGCACGTGATTTTTGCCCTATATATGAATAATTCCCAAAAAGTTCAAACAAAATAATTTTTGTGCATTTTGGTATCATTTTCTGATATTGGTTGCGTTTTATTTATGCATGTTAATTCATACAAAAATATGCATTTGCATTTAGGATATAATTTCATACTTTTAGGATCAATTAGGGGTTGGTTTATTTTAGAACAAAGCATGAAAAATTACAAAAAAAAATAGTTCATTTTTGCATTTTTATTGTTTTAATCGTGAATTTGTCGAAAAATAGGTTTAAAATAATTTCAAATTTTAATTAGTGTAGCTTTGGAATATTAGGATTTTATTTTAATTTTTAATTTTTGCATATTTATAAATAAAGGGGTCTTTAATACAAAGCCACAATTGGTCTCTTTCAATTGAATTCCACCACAACCCAAAACAATGTCATCCGCTCAGGCCCAATGTCGCCCCATCCGGACCCAACCCTCTTTCAACCAAACGACGTCGTTTGGCATTGTTAAATCTGAGCCCTTAATCATGTTAATCCAACGGCCCATAACCCTTCCCCATTTGACATAAAACTGTCCGAATAAACCTCTAACCCTAGAGACATCAGACCTTCTTCCTCGTACCAATCTCCAGCCCCGCCGGAACCTCGACGCCGGCAAACGATTTCCATGCCAAAAAGCCCCAAATTAACACCATAGATCCCCCATGAATCCCTCTTTCCATTCCTACCATTGGTTTCCCTCGAATATTGCCGGAGCTCGTCGAATCTCCGATTGAAGTTTTCCGGCCAAGTCACAAACTCATCCAAACCGGCCCAAAATCACACCACACCATCCCCAGACTTCCCTCAACCCAAATCCATGACCATCTTCCTTCGAATCTCGGTGAAGCGGCTCGAATTTCAGATCTAAGAATTTCTGGCCAAAACTCTAACCCAAAATCTTTGTGATTTTGGACCGTAATATCCTTAACCATATGTTCTCTTGTAAAAACACATGGTTAGGGATGTTATGTGTCAAAAATCTGGAAAGATTCGGACGTCAGCAACTGGCCAGAGTTTCTCGTGCTTCAGTGAGCTTTCTTGTTTCTTTTTACTTGCATGGTCGAAGTTTTAGTTATAGTTTTGATTTCATTAAGTGTACTGTTAATTTTACGATTTATTTTTGTGTATTAGTATAGTTTAAATTTTCTTTGTTCCTTGTTCCATCTGTTTTAATCAGTGAAGCATCATCGCATTTTTAGTTTTGTTTTAGTTTGATGCATGTGTCATTTGTTAGTTAATCATAGTTTAAATTTCAGAATCGGCATAATTGATTAGTTTGGATTCGATACCATTCTGTCCATTAAATGTTAGCTAGATGTTTAGATTAATTTCAATTTCTTTTTAGTTCTGAATTTGATGCTCGAATGGTCGATTGTGAGTTTATTGGTTAAAAGTTAGTTTATTTTCATTTAATGTTGACTATTAGCTTAAGCTTTGCTTTGATTGATCCTGGTCTCCTGGTTTTTCTAAGTTGTTTGGGTTTGGGTGATTGAATAATTGGAATTGGTTAGTTCAATTGGTTAATTTCTGAGTTCTAATTAATCAGTCCTAGTTAGTTTTGAATTAATTTAGGGGATTGGTTATAGTTGTTGAGAATGTAGGTAGAATCAGTAACTTTGAGAAGCTTTCAGGGGTAGTTTAGGCATGGAAAAGGGTAATTCTGATAAAAATAGTAATTTTAAAGTAGGGGTAAGGGTAGTATAGGTATTGTGAGGGTAGAAGAGCATCCTAGGGCCTTCTAGAAGGGTACTTTAGTGTAGGTGTTAGCACAATAGAGGTATTTACTTGTTGAGCAAGTCAAAAATAAAGGGATTAAACTGAAAATAAGGGAGGGACTAAAAAGAAACCCAAAATTTGATTCACCCTTTTGTGTCACCTATAAAAGGGCATCAAGTGCCTTGAGGAAGGGATTCAACTTTCAGCCATAAAAATTACCCCTCACAAACATTCTCTTTATCTGAAAACTGAAATTCAAAACTTCAAAAAGCAAAAAACAAATACAATAGAAATCTAATAGAAAACCAAAAAAATAGGTCAGTATTCCATTGGAATTTTCATTTTTAACTCCCAGTAGTGTTTGAGTTCAAGGCCTGGTAGTTGCATCTGCTGATTTCGAAGGGTTGTAAGACTCATTGAGCTGGATCTCGATTGAATCTGGTTTTGACTGAAAATAGTAGGAATTTGCTAGATAATTGTCAAAGTTATTTGGTCCATTCTGATTTTGGTTTGAGTCGATTTCTCAGTGGTTTCAAATTTCCTCCTGGGCTGTGTTTTGGTTTCACGGAGCTAAATACTGTGCTGTTTATTGTGGTTGCCAATCTGCTAAAGATTTACAATTGTTGCTGATCCTCTTCCTTTTTTGATTGTGCTCTCATTCCAGGTACATGTTTGAATTTTCCCTGTTGTAATGACAAAATTGGAGTGAAACCCATGCTCATTTTAGATTCAAATTCAATGGAACCTTCATAGTTGCAGCCAATTGATATAGTTCTAATTTGTTGGTTTGAGTTCCGATTTGTTTAATTAATATTGTTGCCAACTGATACGGGTATGATAGTCTGTAATGTGAACTGTTGAACTCCTGTCGAACTAGTGATTTTCTATTTGGTGAAGCTTAGTGGACTGTTAGCTTAGCTTGTGTATCAAGTAGGTATAATTAGGAAATGTGTCAAGATGTTGCATTACCTGGAAATTTCATCTCGAGCATCTGAACTGGACAATCATTAATATTGCTTAATTTGGTTAAATGTCAGTAGAAGTTGAATCCCTGGATTAGAATGGCAGTATTCATATCAGCTATTAGTAATTCTGATCATAATTATTAATTAGTCTTCTAATTTGGAGTAACATTTGTCCATCACGCCCCTTCGTGGCTGTGGTTTGGGCTCGACGTTGGCATCGTAGCCAATTTATGTAGTCGTTCTGGTTGGGACTTGATCCCAGACTTTAGCATCATATTTGCCTGAGCTGCCCTCTACGTCCACTGGGCTGCCAGTTTTCATTTGGGCCTGAATGCATTAATAGGCAGCCCAGGTCTGTCATGGTCAAGTAGTAATTTGAATTGGGCCTGGGTGCATCAATAGATTGAAGCAACTAATTAAACATAATGGTGCCCCCAAGGGCTCGATCCCTGGGCTTTACATATGCCTGTCGTGGGTTCGAAATTTTGGCCTGCGTTAGGCCCAATGCCTGGAGCTGTGGGAGTTTGAGCTCACAGCATATGCATTATATGATTTGGGCCTTCTGGTCTCAAGACCAATTTTCTCCGCATTTTTTTATGTTTGAACTCGGGCTTGGAAGGTATGGCCTTAGCTAATCAGGATTCTTAGAGATAAACTAAGTAGATAATGGTAGTCGCCTTTGGTTTGGCTTTGAAATAAGCGAGACGAGTCTCTCCAAACAAAGTAAATAAATCGCGGGGCCCTCAATAAATGGTTATTAAAAATGATTAGAATTTGGGAGGGCCATTTAGCGAACTTTACGGCCTTCCCCAAAATAATATTACGTTAGAATCTTTAGGCGCGATTTTAATTAAATTACCTTCTTAAATTCGGGTGCGCATTGATGCAACCCAAATCCAAATCTCGACGAAGTCGAAATATGTTGACAACCACGGGTGTATTGATTGCGACGTGGTTCGAAACGCGTTTTCACGACGTTGCAATTCTTTTAAAATAAATAATGATAAAAAAGTGGTTTACGAATAAAAGTCACATAAGCTATCAGGTATTAAAATCAGATAAAATCAAATACAACAGTTGAGTGACCGTGCTAGAACCACGGAACCCGGGAATACCTAACACCTTCTCCCGGGTTAACAGAATTCCTTACTCAGATTTCTGGTTCGCAGACTGTTAACAGAGTCATATGTTTCCTTGGCTCGGGATACAACCGGTGACTTGGGACGCCATTAATCTCCCAAGTGGCGACTCTGAATAATAATGTTAAATCCCGTTTCGATTGTCCTTTAATTGGAAAAACTCCTTTACGCGCCCTTGTGGGTATAAGTGAAAAAGGAGGTGTGACACCAGGGACTTCCAAAATGCATTCCGATCATGCTCCTAAGTTCCAAATCACCTAACGGAGCTAACCATATCATAAAACTTCCAATCCGAGATCATATACCAACAAGTCAAATCTTGGTCAAACCTTTCAAATTTCAAGCTTCAAACTGAGAGTTGTTCTTCCAATTTCATTCTGATTACCCTGAAAACTAAAACCGACGATTTACATGAATCATAATACATCACACGGGGCAAGTCGTGCCCGAGAACTAGCGAGCAAAGTTCAAAAGCTCAAAACAACCGGTCAGGTCGTTACTGTAGCAACTCGACAACTTGTTCACCGTGAGTTTTAGCACCCGATTATGGCCTTGTGATATTTCCTGAATTCATAAACACTTATCAAGTTTTGTGTTTCAAACTTTGATTGAAGTGGCACCACTTCTTGTGTTTACATAGGTGAAGATTTAACCAAGTTCTTAACAAGGACTTCTTTAGTTCCTAAACCGAACTCTGCTTCTTCATTAAGAGTATTTTTATACTCATCCTCCTTTTCTAGGTACTAATTTCCAGTACCTGCTATCCGTTACAACTATAACTTGTTATTACCTTTTAAACTTTTAATATTGTTAAACAATAAGAAAAGTAAGATTCCCGTTACTAGTGACAAATTTAAATTATCTTAGACCCATAACACATGTTGTACTTATTATCATATCCATCACGAGTCCTTTAGTGAATGGGTCAGCAAGGTTGTCTTTAGACTTGATGTACTCAACAGTAATAATCCCATCCAAAATTAATTATCTTATGTACTCATGTCTTAAAGCAATATGTCTAGATTTTCCATTGTATATTTTGCTAAATTCCTTAGACATAGTTGCTTCACTATCACAGTGCAAGAGAACAACTGGCATTGGTTGTGGCCACAACTTTATATCTAACAATAGATTTCTTAGCCATTCTACCTCTCTTCCTGCAGCTGCTAAAGCAATAAACTCAAATTCCATTGTGGAATGAGTAATACACGTCTGTTTCTTAGAAGTTCATGAAATTGCTCCTCCACCTAAAGTGAATATCCACCCAGACGTTGACTTCTTATCACCAACACTAGTTATCCAACTAGCATCACAATATCCTTCTAACACTGAAGGAAAAATGTTATAATACAAGGCAAAAAATTTTGTCCTTTTCAGATAACCAAGTACCCTCACTATACCTTTCCAGTGATCACCACTTGGATTGTGAGTATATCTTGACAATTTACAAATCGCAAAAGCAATATCTGGCCTAGTACAATGCATAGCATACATTAAACTACAAATTGCACTAGCATAGTCTAATTGACTAACAGATCTTCCGGAATTATCAACCATCTTGCTAGAAGCATCAAATGGAGTATTAAATTCTTTAATACCCAAATAATTAAATTTGGAAAGAACCTTGTCAATATAGTGAAACTGACATAAGGCAAAACCCCCACTATGTCTTTTAACTTTAACACCTAAAATAGTATCAACTTCTCCCAAATCTTTCATTTTAAATTGAGAAGTTAAATACTTCTTAAATTCATTTATGCCTTGAATGTTAGTTCCTATGATTAGCATGTAATCAACATAAAGACATACCATCACTCCATAGTCCTTTGTGAATTTGGAATAAATATATTTATCTTCTCCGTTATATTTAAAATCATTTGATAATATAACACTATCAAATTTTTCATGCCATTGTTTTGGAGCTTGTTTTAATCCATACAAGGACTTAACTAATTTACAAACTTTCTTCTCATTTCTAGGAAGCACAAACCCTTCGGGTTGCTCCATATAAACTTCTTCATCAAGATCACCATTTAAGAATGCTGTCTTAACATCCATTTGATGGACATTTAGATTATATATTGATGTCAAAGCAAATAATACTCTTATTGATGTAATCCTGGCCACATGAGCATATGTGTCAAAATAATCTACTCCTGCCTTTTGTCTAAATCCCTTGGCTACTAGTCTAGCTTTAAATGTTTGTAGAGAACCATCAGTATTGTATTTTCTTCTAAAAACCCATTTATACCCAATAGGTTTAGTATTAGAATGTAAATCTGCCAATACCCATGTACCATTTGATAAAAGAGAATCCACTTCATCATTTACAGCTTCTTTCCAGAAAGAAGAATCCCGCGAAGCCATAGCCTCACTATAGGTTTTAGGATCATCTTCTAAATTTAAAATAATGGGTATTTTATTTAATACTTCATCTCTACTTTCTTCTACAAAAAAGACTAGTGCTTGAGAAGAAATAAAATCAGAACCTATATTTTTTTCTTTTCTAACTCTTTGACTTTTTCTTGGTTCTACAGGATAATTCAATTGCCTTTCTTTTATTGTTAGAAGAAGAACTAGGTTCTGCACAATTTTCTTGAGTTACTACATTATCACCAATGCTTGTTGCATTACCTTCTTGTTTAGTAATTTCTGTATCCTCATGTGAATTATTAGAATCACCAATAAACTTTGATTCCAAGAACTCAACATCTTTAGATTCCACAATATACTTAGACTCAATGTCCAATAATCTATATTCCTTTGAGTTCTCAGCATATCCTACAAATATTTTTTTAATTCCTCTAGGTCCTAACTTAGTCCTTTTAGGATCTGGAATTCTATAATAGGCTAAACAGCCCCATACCCTTAAGAAATTTAAGTTAGGCTTTCTTCCTTTCTATAATTCATATGGTGAAACCTTAAATTTCTTTGAAGGTACTTTATTATGCACAAAATAAGTCGTTAACAAAGCTTCCCCCCACAAATTCGTGGGTAACTTTGCATGTAAAAGCATGGCATTAACCATATCTACAAACGTTCTATTTTTTCTTTCAGCAAGACCATTTTGTTGTAGGGTATACGGTGCCCTAACTTGGTGAATCAAACCATTTTTTTCACAAAATACAGAAAATTCATTGGAAAATTATTCGCCTCCCCGATCACTACATAGGATTTTAATCTTCTTTTCCAATTGATTTTCAACTAATGTTTTGAATATCTTAAACATATCAAATGCTTGATCTTTTGTTTTCATTAAGTAAACATGTGTATATCTAGAATGATCGTCTATAAAAGTAATAAAGTATCTATTTCCACCTCTAGTTAAATGACCATTCAATTCACATATATCAGAATGCACAAGTTCAAGTAGATTACATGTTCTTTCATTCTTTGGAAAAGATTTCTTAGTCATCTTAGCTTGTATGCATATTACACATTTTTTATCATTATTCTCAACAGCAGGAATTAATTTATTTTTAGACATAAACTTAACATATTAAAAATTAATATGTGAAAGTCTAGCATGCCATAAATTAATAGATGACTCAATCATATAAGCAGAAACTTCAACTTTATTAATACTTAATTTGAACATGCCCTCACAAGAGTAGCCTTGTCCTACAAATACACCATTCTTAAAGAAAATAATCTTTTCTACCTCTATAACAGTTTTGAGGCCTTTCTTACTAATAAACTTGCAGAAATTAAATTCTTCCTAACATCAGGTACATGATAAGCATTAATTAAAATCAACTTCTTTCCCGAAGTGAATTGTAGTTCAACTGTTCCTTTTCCAAAGACCTTGGCAGTGTCATGATTTCCCATTAAAACCTTTTCATCACTTGTTGCAACTTTATAATGTTTGAAGAAACTCTTGTCATTGCATACATGAACTGTAGCACCGGAATCATACCACCAATCTGCAAATTTCATAGTTGCTGCCATGTTGCATTCAGTTATTATACTCAGATTTAAGTTGGTAAAGGCAGAAATCATAGCAACAATATCCAAAGAAGAAGTTTGTTGTTGTTCAACATTATTTATCCTCTTCTGTCCAGCATTTTATTCATTTTTCTGTCTCTTACGAAACCTGCAATCTCTCTTAAAATGACCTATTTTTTCGCAAGTATAACACGGATCTTTCTTAATGTTAGAAGAATTTTCTTTTGGAGCAGCCTCAAACTTTCTCTTCTTTCCATCCTTGTTTCTAGATTTTTCTGAATTGTTGCCTTGCTAGACTCAACATAATTCACCTTTGAACTAGTTTCCGCAGTATATTTATTTTCACGTTTTCGTGACTCTTCTTCAATTCGAATATGCTTTGTCAACTGGTCCACATTAAAGTTTTCGGAAGAATGTAATAATTTCTTCCTATAGTCATTCCAAATGGCTGGTAATTTTGCAAGTATAGCATCCACTTGAAGAGATTTAGAAACATCGACTTTAAAATTTTTGAGTCTAGATATCAAAACGAGCAACTCATCAACCTATTCCATGACATATTTCCCATCTATCATTTGAAATTCAAAAATTTCATTCCAAGGAATATGTTTGTTCCTTGTTTCACAGCAGTATATTTCTGTTCCAAGGCTTTCTAGATTTCTTGTGGTGATTTGTGAAGACGGAACAAATCATATAAACGATCAGAAAGTGAGTTCAAAATAAAACCTCTAAAGCACCTCATCATCTTCGCGTTTTTTGCGTGCCGCCTTAATTTCGTCAGAATCTTCAGCAGTAGGTTCTGGCATTGCAGTAAGATCAGAACTCAACAGATATGCTATTCCCAACTCCGTGAGAAAGAACAACAATTTGTCTTTCCAGTGGGTGAAATTTGAGCCATCAAATCGATCCAGTTTGAACACATCGAACATCTTGTTGAAACCAGAATCACCACCAGAAGCCTCCATTGCAGTGTTGATTAAATTCCTTAAGATTGTTAGAAAAATAACAGAATCTGGGACGAAATAATTAGGACTTGATAGTGCAGTCACTGTCCTTAAGGAATTTAAGCCTCCCAATTATGTTGTTGTAGGGATTATGGCAGAATTCCTCCAGGATTCTACAAAGCCTCTGAAATCCGAGTTTCAGCAATTAACTCGAATTTCTCACACAAAAAAATAGTTGTGAGTTGTAGAAAATAAGTAGAAGAGAAAGAGATGAAAGTTTCAGATGATATCGTTTTGGAGATGAAATAGGTATTTATAATATATCTAGGAGTCTGTTGGAATTAACAGACTCATCTCTTCATAATAGGCACCTTTTAAAACCAATAGTCACCTTCTTTTGAATTTAAAAGAAAATATTAAAACGTTTTTCTGAAATTAAAAGGCTAAAACATTTTTAATTAATCAAATAATGGGTAACTAAAATATTAAATCGGGCTACTTAATTGGCCCAAAGCCCAAGTGCCCAATCTTGACTATTAATAATATAGTTAAATTCCAATTTTCCTCCAAAACACCCTCAAAATATTCAAACTATATAAGACAAAGAAGTGCTTTTAAACACCTCTTCCTTTCTTTCTTTTTCCAATGAGGGATAAAACAACTTCTTCTCAAATACTCCCATCAAACACTAACTAATCTAACAGGTTATACATTGTGGGTGCACAAGAATTAAACTCCATTTCAGTTTTGCCATTTCTTGAGTAATATCAGAAAATATATATTTTAGAATTTCACTTATAGAGTATATTAAGCGACTAATAGTTTGGTTGGTCAAGCTTTCTTTTTTAGCCAAAAGTATTTTTTTTAAAAAGTTAAGGTGTTTGACCAAACCTTTAGAAAAAGTACTTTTCAGTATAATAACATGTTTACCCAAGCTTCTCCCACGGCCAAAAGTGTTTTTTCTCTCAAAACATTATTTTTTTTCTCTCAACTTGAGGTGTTTGGCCAAGCTTTTCTGGGAGGAAATTTCTTTTGGGTAGAAGCAGAAACAGTATTTGAGAAATAAAAAAAGTAACTTCTCCCTAGAAATAGAAGCAGAAGAAATTTTGAATTTTCTTCTTACCAAAAATACTCTCAGCAAAATATTGTATATACCAAAATAACCTTAGTTAGTTTGAACTGCATTAAGTAATATATAATGATTTTTGGGATGAACTTTCATATTTGTTGAATAATTTTTTGATATATTTAAATCATCTTGAAAGAGTAAAGTATTTCAATTTTATTTTCATATTTTACTTAAATAAAATTAAAAAAAGCTCAATAATTGTCTCTAATAATAAATATTTATGATTATTCATCTATTTATATAATATGAACTATTAAGTAAATTTGTTCATGTCCATAGTTTGATATTTAAAAGCACCGTTCGAACGGCTTGGCCAAACATAAAATTATTGCTCAAAAGTACTTTCAAATTGATTAGCCAAACACTAATTATTTTTCTCCAAAAGTACTTTTTCGAAAAGCACATTCTAAAAAAGCAATTTTCAATATAAGTTAATTTTTAGAGCTGGGTCAAACAGGCTATAAGAGAAATAGTTTGAAAAATACTTTTGAGAAAATATACTTAGAAACACTTTTTAAAAAGCTTGGTCAGATATTAATTGTTGTTCAAAAGTACTTTTCAAATTGATTAGCCAATAATAAACTGCTTCTCACTGAAAGTATTTTTTTGAAAACCACTTTTTAAAATAAGTTGATTTTAAAAGTTTAGTCAAACAGGCTACACGTGAGGTAATTCAAGTTACAATATTGGAATTTTTACCTAGTTATACTATATTAGAAACTTATTAACTACTTTTTTTTATGTTCCTTAAAAATTACTTTATGTATCTATATTTACTATTTATGTACAAAATCAGGATAAAAGAAGGATCCCCTAAATATAGGGATTAATTTGTAACTGTACCCCTCATCCCCATCTGTCAGCTTAAATAGCCTCCTACAATCACGATTTTCTTCCCAATTTCAAAAGATTTTAAAGTCATTCTCTCTTTCATACAAATCAACCAATCTCTCTCTCTCTTTCTTTCATACAAATCAAACTATTATCTCTCTAATGACATCATATATTTCTGTGAATCACTTCCATCAACAACCATTAAAAAGTTTCAATTATTGACAAATCCAGCGATATTATCTCTAAAATTGTAGGTAGAGGGTCTGTCATTGACATGCCATTAAAAAGTTTCGAAACTTTGAATTAGATATCTGAATTTTACGAATTTGTGATTTTTTTGGATTGGGTGTTCTTGAAAACGATTAAAAATATCCTTTAGGGTTCATATCTCAATTTTAAGGGAGATTGGTTAAGTTTAAAGTTGGTTTTAGATAGAATTTCAGAATAAAACTCGAGAAAGAAGAAGTTTCGGAATTGTATTACGATTGTATGATAAATGTATCATAATTGTATCTGAATTGTATTTGATACATCAATACCTAAGACAATTCTGATACAATACTAATACTATTATAATACTATATTGTATCATAATTTAAGTTTAGAGTTGGTTCTAGGTAGATGTTATAGATTGAAACTTGAAAAAGATGAAAGATCGAAATTGTATCATAATTAAGAATTGTATCACGATTGTATCATAATTGTATCACAATTTGTACCTAAAACAATACATGATACATTACTAATACAAGTATAATATGATATTGATTCAGTTTAAGTTTAGAATTGGTTTTAAGTTGTATCGTAATTGTATAAGAATTCGTTCAGGATTATATCAAATTTGTTTATCTGAATTGTATTTGATGCATCAATACATGAAAGAATACTTGATACAATAATGATACAATTACAATACAATCTTGTATCAGAATTATATTAGCTTTTAGAGTAGTAACATGTACGGGTAGAAAAATTTCAGATTTCCTATAATTACTAGGATGTATCTTCAAAATTGTATAGGATCGAAAATGTTACCGTACAAAAAATAACCATTTCCTTGGTTCCATTTCTATGGCGAGTATGGCTTCTTTTTTTGTTCAAGACTTTTTTTGTCCATTTTTATTGTTCTTGTGCCTTCTTATACCAGAAACGAGTATCTTGTATAGAATTTTCGAGATATTGGAAGAAAAAAATTGGTGAAATAATATTGGAAGAAGAAGTTGCTTCCAGATCTACGTAGAAGAAAAGGGAGGGAGGGGAGTAGATAAAAAACGGAATGGATATAATTCAATCCCTTAATTGAAGGTGCTAATAATGAGGTAAAAGTTTTTTAAGGAGGAATACATATAGTTTGTAAAAAAAAAAAAACTAGATACTTTTTAAAAACTACAAAACCTAGAGAAAATAGATAAATAAATTTCTATTATAGTATACATAGGAAAAAATCCCTAGAATATTAATTATTTGAGATTTTTACATGGTTGCTCCCTTTTTAAAAATTATTCTCATAAATGATAGTAATCTTTGTTTATTCCAAAACTGACACATTTTTTTTAAACTTTTTTAGCACTTTCACATTGGTAGCTCATTAACTAAGGGATCCATCTTCATCAATACACTTTTATTACATTTCCTTTTCCCTCTCTCTTCCATAATTTTTTTCTTCTCTTTCATAAATAACACTTACCCAAATATATCAAAGATTTTGAAAAAAGAATATCTAAAAAGTAATCCCTCTTTAATATAAATTTGTCAAAATAAATTTAAAAATCCTTTATTCCATGATTTTCTCTTCCTTTTCACTATTTTCTCGCCCTGCCACAAAATTCAATCACTAAATAAATTGAAAGGCTTTAAACGTGAAGCATTCATGAGTTATATATATATATATACACACACTTTTCAGAACATACCAGTTTATACTGTATAAATAACATATACCATATGTATAAATGGTATATATATATATATATATATATATATATAATGGTATATACCATATGTATAAATTGTATATAATGTATATATATCACATATATACCTTACGTATCTGTTTTTTTAAATATACAAGATGGTATATAATATAATATGCAATTGTTAAATACAAAATATGTGGATATGTATGGGATATCACATGTATTAGTATACAAGATAGACTAAAAATAAGATACATGTTTCCTATCAAATTATAAATTTAATATATGGGATTATACGTTAATATTTTTAGGATATTATCTTTTCTTTAACTGAATTTGTTTATAAAACATATTTGGAAGATAATATTTTGAGCTGAAAAGTACGAAAGAAAAGTTTGGAGTTGTTATTCCTGATTCCCTCCTTTGATTTAGGAATCTATCACGTGTTTGTCTATGTTTAGTTGCCATAATAAATGCTTAACGGCTGCAGAATGAAATTAAGTTGCTGCCATTTTTGTTAATCATGGCCTACTGCTATGATTATGTTAATTTTTCTAAAATAGTGCCCACTTATGTTTTTTCCTCATATTATTTCATGTTCCAAGTTCCAACTTGTGTGGTAGGCTTTTATTTGAACAGATTTACCATTTTGGCCCAAATTTATCAATAGGGCACAAGACCACACACTGGCCAGAGACAAAGCCCAAATTTATTTGAGAACCGCTTTCAAAGAATGAAATTTAAAAATAGTCAGATTTACAAGTGATCGTTCAAAAATAGCCACAATTTCAAAGTAATTAAAATTTACTGGAATTCCAGTATAATATACTGGACTTCTAGCATAATATGTTGGAATTCATATACAGGTATACCGATCTCCAGTATATTATGCTGGAACTTTCTGTGTTGCAGCAAAATAGTGACTTTTTTAATAACTTTGCAAACGCTGGCTATATTTGAATGACCGGTCCGAAAATTGACTATCCCGTGCTATTTTTACTCTTTCTTTCTTCATGCACACCTTACCCCCCACACACTGGAGACAAGGCCCATGACCTAATTTTACACTAAACTCTCTTCTTCATTTTTTTTGCTGCAATAAATAAACTAATAGGGAATACGAATATGATAATTAACAATATTTAATACTTCGAAGTATTTAGACGAGCAAAACATTGAATGACCTAGCTCGCTATAATACATGATCAATAATTATCTGGTCCATTTGGAGCTCTAACATAGTAAGTTGCACAAAATTTACCATCTCTCTGAACTGTTTGTTGAACTATTTTTTTTTCTTTGGAGGAAAAAAAAGGGGAACCAAACATTATACTATATAAATAATGAGAATGTAAATGTTGAAATTTTATTTGACTAGCTCTATTCCAACTAACAATGTTTACTTTTTGGAAGGAGAATTTGATAATATCATCAGCATTTAATCAGAATAAATAAATATTGAGAATAGCTAGCTTTCTTTCTTCACACACACCTAACCACCACAAAAAGAAGCAGAAAAGAAAGGACTTATTAATGAACTTGTATGCAATTGTTTGGTCATGTGGGTACTCTACACCGTCCTAATGTCAATTATTTATGGAACAATAATCACTTAGTCGCTATCCTTGACAACAAAGTAATATTTAGGCCAGGTGTTATTAATTACTTCCACCATATAACCCAACTATTATTTTCTTCATCAATCTTTTAGGTATGCTACATTCTTTATTCCATAATTACTTAAGATTTATATTTGAAAAGCACGTAGTTAATTACTATATTTGACCACAACATTTGGACGTTACCTAACCTCTTTTTTGAACTTTCTTAAAGTACTTTTAGAATGCAAGGTATCTTTTCTTTAGCCAAAAAAAGCCCTTTATTGAAAAGTTTGCCAGAGGAAAATCTGCAAATATGCCGAATACTAAGGATCGTTTGGTAGGAAGCATTAGTTAAAATAATGCAAGTACTATTTTTGTGTATTAGTAATACTTTGTTTGGTATACTTTTTGAATTTATGTATTTTTTTGCAAGATACACCCTATTTAGTATTATCATATGCATAACTAATGCATAAGAAACCATGGTATTAACAATGTAATGGATTTTAATGCATGCATTAACTTAGTTAAAAACATAATTTTCCTTCAAAATTTACGCTTGATTAAAAGATGCTATTATATTTATGCAAGTTTGCAATAATCCATGAAAGTGAGAAAACAAAATTATATCTCTAGTAAATAAATAAATACTTAGCATATTTTTTTTATAAATAAATATTAAGTTTTATACGACAATATAGGTAGACAAATCAAATAAATTTTTAAAATCTTTTTTATATAAAAACATTCCTCAACATATATTTCTTCCAAAAAGATAAAGTGATGGAATGATTGTGAGGATATTTTTGTAAACAACACTTTTAGAAATTGTGCAATGCTTTAATATATCAAACCAAATAATGAATAAGAAATATGTCAGCATAACTAATATCAGTATTATTAATACACCCTATTAAGAATTATTCTTATGCACTCTACCAAACGACCCCTAATTACTTGACTATTAAGTACATTGTGATTCACTAGTTATACAAATTTCTTCCTAAGTTACCATTTTGAAGGAATGAAAGAAAATGTGTTAACCAGATGTCCAGATCTAACTCAAATAATTACCAGTCCAGTAAACAGTGGGAATTTTGTCAGTGAAAATTTACCACTGAGATAGCAACACGTGTCAAGAATATATATAACACTATAGCATTTGTGTGTCAGAAAAGCTTTCCAAAATCTCTGACCCCACCCACCTGTCTCTTTGTATACAATATTTCCACTGCTAAAATACAAATTACTAGTACAACACAACTTCCCATCATCTAACACATATTAGGAAAAGCAGCAGCCACACTCCTTTTCCTTTCTTCTTAAATCTTTAGAACCATCTCTGTCCAAAACTTTTGTTGATTTGGCTGGCTTTAGCTATTTATTGAACAATCTGTAAGCCCTTTATTCTTTGCTTGGATTAGAAGAATAAGAAGGTGACTTGTACTATCGTAATCCAAGAAAAAAGAGAGAAATTTGTGGAAAATGGATTTGGACTTTTGCGCAGCAAGAATAAATTCAGCTAGACACCTCTCTGCTGTCCAAACAAACCATCTCAGTAATTCTGGTATTTATCAAATTGCATCTCACGTTTTTGTCTTAGGAACTGTTCTGACTTCCTGCCATAGCTTTTTAAGTCCCATTTCAGTCAGTCACACTGTCACAGGAGTTTTTAAGTACAGATTCTAATAGCTCGTTTGGCCAAGCTGCAAAAATAACTTATTTTGAGGAGCCTTTTTTTTTTAAAGGGCTTTTCTCAAAAGTACGTTTGATGAGAAGCAATCTTTCGGAGAAAAGTTACTTTTTTCTGTTTTTCCAAAACTGCTTCTACTTCTTTTCAAAAGCACTTTTTCCTTCAGCTTGGCCAAAAGTGCTTTTGGAAAAGAAAAAAAAACACTTTTGGCCAAAAATAAGTTTGGCAGCCAAACAAGCTATAATGATCTTTGACTATTTTTGGATTAAAGTAGATGTTTTTTTTTATGTTGGCTTGTTCATTAATTGGTAAACATACTATACTTCCATTCCTTCACTTGCCAGATTTAGGAGTATTATACTTTTTTCTTTTCCTTTTCTTAAGATATTCATTTTAAATAGTTTAACTATATACTTCTTTTCTTGATCTGTTATTATACAGTTACATATGTTGTTGGAGTTGGTTAGTCAGTTGGAAAAGAAATTCAATCGAAGCTTGATTGGCTTGTGTTAGGAATAATAATATTTGAAAATGATGAATGACATGAATAGCTAGAAAATATAGTATAAATAAACCAATTTGGAAGTTTTGAAGGAGAAACTAACAAACTTAAAATCACGATAGAAGAAGCTCTCTCCTAATATGCATATACATTTCGTGTTCTCTTTGAGTCATGAGAACTTTAAACACTTCTTGAAAATCCTGTTCTACTGAGTAAGGCTAAATAATGAAGAAAACATTCCAAATTAGTTATACCCTTCTCGAGGTACCTTTGCATGAAGAAGATGAGCAAATGATAAAACTTGAAGACACGGGATGTAGAAGATCATAATATGTGCGACTCAACATATTTGGATTTATCAGTTATCTTTGCTTTCTTCTTTGAGGAGGGTATTGTGTGGTTGAATGAGGTTTTAGGACCAGAAAGATTCTTGAGAGACTTTATCATATTTGCAGATGCTTAACTCTTTACTTTACTCTTCTCTCCCAACTCACTTTTGGTAAGATTTCATGAGTAGGGGGGTAATTTTAAGTGAGAAAATGAGTCAGACTTCCAACATCTACCCTATGGATGGATTCATTTTCCATTTCACCTTTTTGACTTGAAAAAGATTCAGACTTCCAACAAATAACCATGGGGTAGATGACTAGCCATTCTACTTATTTATGCCAGAACTATTTGCTATCGTAATTTAGTTCCTATAGTTCAACGCTAATGATGGTTTCTCAAGCAGATAATCTCTCAAATGTGGATAATACTGCAGAAGAAGAGGATGTTCGGGCCTGGTTCCCTTGCCCTTTCTGTTATGTAGAAATTGAAGTCCAGATGCTTTGCAACCATTTGCAAGAAGAGCATTGCTTTGACTTTAGAAACGCGGTAATGCAGACATCTGATAGTTGTTTCTTATGTTACTTTCTTTAAGAACATGTGTGTTGTGTCAAATGGGAAATGAACAATGAAAAATACTAGCGTCTGCTTACTTCAGAAACTTCTCAAACTTTCCCGATATTTTTCCTCTTGTTGTCTTGAACAGGTTTGTCCCGTATGTGCTGCAAATTTAGGTAAAGATCCTCTGGGGCATTTTACATTGCAGCATGCACAATCAGTAAAGGTAAGCATATTTCAATAAGAAATAGTACATAAATATATGATTATTAGCACCTAATGAGTAAGCAAACCTCCCTTTTCCCACCTTGTTTTGCAGAGGAGGAGAAGATACCAGAAGTCTAACTTCTGGAACAATACTTCAGCAATAAGTGGCAAGGACCCCCATGAAATAAATTCATTCTTGTGCACAAATTTAATGGTTGGCCGCTACAATGTACAAGAACCTGCTCCTGATCCCCTTCTGCTGCCATTTCTATGCAGTACGGCTCATTCTGATTCTAAAGATGGTCTACTAGATGAGTCTCCTGGTAGTGTTGCTGCTGCTCCTGATGTAGAAAGGTACCAATTAAGGAAATCTTATTTGATATGCATGCGTATAATTACTTATTTATTCATTTAATCTCAGCTTTCCTGCAAATTTACCATAAAAACAACTGGAATCACTAGTGCTAAACGTGAAATAACATGGAAGCAAACTTGCAATTCCTACTAAAAAGTGTACCTTCCAATATTAGTTGTCACTGGAATAAACAGAGTATGTATGTAGGTGGGTGCTCTTTCCTCATTTGAGAAACCAATGCATGCCCTTCAAAGTAGATTCGGCCTCTTTCTGGGTGTATTCTTTAATGCCCCCATCATGTTGAAGTTTGGACTTACGTCTTTGGCATACAAGAAGACAGCCAGAGCCCAATGGTACTAGTAGCAAAGAATCCTTGTGTGAGTAAAAGATGATCAACTGTGGTGATGAAACGGGCAGTGATGGACACCTTAAACATGAAACAAAAGGTACCATTGTTTGAAATGTCCTATGAATTCTACCCTAAGCCCTTAAAATTAAATGCTGAGTGATACCAAAATGGACATTCCTGAGCTATCATTGTTATGACAAATTATTGCTCTGTGAATTGCTTAATTTGGACAGGCAGGAGACACTAGAGATTTCTCAACTGTTGATGTGCCTAGGTTTTGGCTGTATAATTATATAGATAGATAAAGAATTTTACTTTTTCCTGTTGAACCCCTCTTCCCACTACCCTATTAACATCCCAGAGAAGAAGGGTGTCAAGAGGGAACTAGTAGTGCAATTAATCATGGCTGTGACAGTGACAGTAGGATGACATGAATCTATTTTCTTTGTAGCAGCAAGCTGCCAGTATGTGATCCAGCCCAAGAAGAACAGTATGAAGAGAAAAGGCAAAGAGCTGCATTTCTTCAAGAGATTATTGCTTCAACTATCTTCTAAGATATGCATAACCAGCCGGAGGATTCAACCCAACGAAGAGAACAGCTTTTAGTATTAGAGCATATGTATGAGAATAATTCTTCACAAAAAACATGTAGGTGCTATATGTATCCCATTACTAGCTAAAGTCTCGGAATATCTAATTACATTATTTGTGGCTAGAAACTATTTACACGAAAACACATGCACTGCGTACTATCTGTCATGGATCAATTTAAGTGCAAACTGAAATATGTTAATGTC
The DNA here is from genome assembly GCF_000393655.2 of Nicotiana sylvestris. Lineage (NCBI taxonomy): Eukaryota > Viridiplantae > Streptophyta > Magnoliopsida > Solanales > Solanaceae > Nicotiana > Nicotiana sylvestris. Next base: position 172,010,137 of record NC_091059.1, on the reverse strand, counting down.
TCTCATTTGTCCTCAGGGGCATATCACACCACTTATGCTACTTATATCCTTCTCGTCATCTTTAGACACTTTCGTGATATAAGAAATTTCTATGGAGAGTGTATAGTAAGGACTACGGAGTAATATATTCATTTTCTTAAAATGCTTTTTTTAAACCAAACGTTATAAAATTTTCATGCTGCCTAACAACTTAACAGAAGTTACCACCAAAGGATGTGATGCAGTGGACGGAACTGCTCTTCCCTTAACCAGAGGTCTCGAGTTCGAGCCCTGTGTTCATATGCGGCGTGAATCCGGATATAGTCAGGCTCCAATGCGAGTACATGATACCGGGTGGGAAACCAAAAAAAAAAAAACTCAACAGAAGTTGGCAAATTGGCTTTGACAAGTACGCAGTGAACATTTTAACATTTCTTTAATATGTGCTGGTTATTATCTCCTATATGGCTGGCTATATCTGAATACAAATTGAACCATTTCAAAAATAAATCGTTTGTTGAAGGGGCCAACATTGTAATCTGTTGCACTGAGAGAAAAATATTCTGGTTCAATTGGGCAAACTGGTTGACAGCTTAACCCGCAGATGAAGGAGTAGACTGAAACGAAATTTTCCTTTAACGTAGTCATCAACTTGTTTAGACAACATTTTGGTAAAAGGACTAACAATGAGAAGGGCGATTGTAAGTTGTTTGGACAAATTGTTTTAACAGAGAGAGTATGAGCATCACCCCTTTTTAATTTTTTCCAATTTTCAGAGGTGCTTAAATGTCACATACCACCAGAATCTGAGGTTCTTAATTTTCGAATGAAGTATTACTCTCATAGACTCATAGTTAAGTAATAAGCTTGGTCGTCTACCAAAAGACCACCTATATTAGCTACTGGTTCTCCAGTCTCCTGTTGATCCAACTGTACAGTTTCAGTTTTCCTATACCTGTTTTACTTTATCTTTCAAGATGATACTAATAAGTCAGGGAGAGCTGAATCCAGAGCATTTTACCTGATTCCATAAGCAGAACTGGTCACCTTTGCTGCAACCCAAAAGCAGAAACACCAGATAGGAAAAGCTCTTTCAGCTTTGATTAGCTCTCATTAAAACATCTACATTCTAATCTTAACGAATAAAACTTTGAGCTGCGAATCTTTACACTGTTACTGACTTCTTGCGATGAGTCAACTACATTTAACGAACAACACCTATCAAGATACCCCATAGTTGCTGGTTGTACTTATGTTGGCAATCATAAGGGAAGCTGTGAAGGTTAACATTTTACCAATAGACCGATGTTTTAAAAATAGATACATACAATGATACCAAAATCCAGCTTGGTTAACTGAATTTCGAAAATAATTGGTCAAGAGAAAAACCATCGAATCACTAATTCAGAAAAGATCATATCATGAGGTAGCACAAGAACTAAGAGAACTCCAAATGTCTACACACTGACCATGATCATCAACAGGTAACCAAAGGTATCAATCAATCAAACATAGCTCAATCCCAAACTAGTTTTCAAACACTTGCAAGTCCAGTAAGATTAACAAACACCAACCAGAATATTCAGCAAAAAAACAATCCCCTCCCCCACCATGGATGCCTCACTGGTAAGTAAACTGACGAGCATCAAACACTGGACAACGATGGTCCATCGCTCATCCAAGGGTGTGGCCTAGTGGTCAATCAAGTGGGTGAGAACCAAGAGGTCTCAGGTTCAAGTCCCAGCAGGGGCAAAAACCACTAGATGATTTCTTCTCATCTATCCAAGACTTGGTGGATAGAGTTACCTGGTACCCGTCGCTGGTGGGAGGTAGCAGATGGTCCATCGCAATATTACTGGCATGCTCCATCTACGTAAACTCTATTCTCATTATTTAAAATCTCTTTTCAAGCCTAGATGTTCCAGCATCACTTGCCAAATTCAGCAACATCGACAATTAACTAGCTCTTTGACAGACCACTGTTCCGAACCGTGAAAAATAACAAGATTAATGATATTGATGGCCCACGTGTATTCAGCCAACATCATTTGACTGAATACAGACAGATTGCTCCTTTCGACCACCGTTGCATCACAAACTGAATACCATGCTAAGTAGGGAAATGAAAGATGATAAGCAAAGTGCAGATCTTTGAAACTTATCCAAACAAGTTATTTATGACATTTTATGCGCAAATACAAAGGCCATGCAAGTAATCCTAATCTTCTATATCATCATTCAGCAATAGTAGCTATGCTTGATAAGGCAAAAAGAAGCTGATTGCACCTTAGTGATAATAGTTGTGTTTAGATTTGAGACCCTAATTTCAATACACCAGAGTACAGGAATAATAACTAGCCAAATAACCCTGAAACAACACCATAACTCATGGGTGACATGCAAAGGGTGCAGAAGGGAGGAGGAAGAAATATGTGGACTTAACAGGACTTGCCATCACAAATGACATCAAACTAAAAATATCTGAAGAAATGTTGCTCTACAATTCGTGGCAACAGGAGTTGTGCTTGTTTGATTCAGAGCTAAAGGACTGCAAAGCTGCAGTTGATAGGGGATTTTAAGAAAAAGCTCGGTTCAACAGCTTGACTTATACCACTTAAAAAACAGTAAACATCACATTATATAACAAATTACATGCTATGACGTTCATTTTCACCAGATGCTACAAACAATCAACTCCACATCAGAGGTTGAATCCAGAGGCATCAAACACATAATCTCATTCATTAGCTCAGCTTAGTAAAACAGGCTTCCTAGTATAACAGCCAGCTAGAATATCTTTCAAGCATGCTTACAGCATCAAGCATGAACGAACCATCTCACTCCAAGGATAATAAGCAATAGGTATATGACATGTCTAATAGTGTAATTTCTACGATGCTCATGTACATAAATAAAGACCATTGTCTAGGAATTCCAAGACAGAACCAACTGATCATTTCAGATTGTTCTACTCAGGGATTAAAGCCAGAATTGAGAATAACAATTAAGCATCACTAAACTTAAGTCTTATGAGGTTCTGTTACAATATTTTCCTTACAGGGTCAGCTCATGTCCATCAATTTTAGTTTTTGAACGACATATGTTGGTAAAGAAAACATCTCAGTAATCTTTTTTTTTGGGTGTTTCCTAGCAGCATCAATTCGTCAAAACAAATATCAAATGCACCTAATTTCATTAGCATGTTAAACTCGAGTTTCAAACACAATATGAATTTGTTCTGGCAGAAAGTAAGATGCACAAGAGACAAAATGTTCTCCATCCTTGCAAACAAATGAAAAAACAAAGCACGAAACTGAAGCAAACTCGCAAAGGTCCACTAGGATTGACTTATAACAAGATTTCTCCAACTGAACTAGGATTCTAAAAGATAAGAAAAAAGTAACCAAAAAGCTGCATATATGACAATGGATTAAAAATACTGTGTGACAGGGACCAGACCATTTGAAGGGAAATTGCTCCGCTATTGGTTGATCACTCGATAATTTTCTGAATGACACCAGCTCCAACAGTCTTTCCTCCTTCCCTGATGGCAAATCTCATCCCTTGCTCACAAGCCACCGGCATAATGAGCTCAACCACCAAGTTCACACGATCACCAGGCATGACCATCTTAGATTCCTCTCCTTTATCAGTCGTAATGGAAGTAACCTTTCCGGTCACATCAGTAGTCCTCATGTAAAACTGAGGCCTGTACCCTGAAAAGAAGGGGGAATGCCTACCACCCTCCTCCTTCTTCAACACATACACAATCGCTTCAAACTTGGTGTGAGGGGTAATTGTTCCGGGTTTTGCCAACACCATTCCTCTCTGAATATCAATCTTTTGAATACCTCTCAACAACAACCCCACATTGTCTCCAGCCATTGCTTCATCCAAAATCTTTTGAAACATCTCAACACCCGTCACGGTAGTACTCCTAGTGTCCTTCAAACCTACAATATCAACAGTGTCTCCAATCCTAACAGTCCCTCTCTCTACCCTCCCCGTCGCCACAGTACCTCTACCAGTAATGGAAAACACATCTTCAATAGCCATCAAGAAAGGCAATTCAGTTTGCCTAACTGGAATAGGAATATAACTATCAACAGCGTCCATCAACTCATATATCTTATCAACCCATTGATTTTCACCTCTCTTAATACTAGGATTAGCCATCAAAGCCTCTAAAGCCAAAAGAGCAGAGCCAGAAATAATAGGAATATCATCACCAGGAAACTCATAACTTGACAATAACTCTCTTACCTCCAACTCAACAAGCTGAAGCAGCTCCTCATCATCAACCTGATCTTGTTTGTTCAAGAACACAACCATGTTGGGGACACCTACTTGCTTAGCAAGCAAAATGTGTTCCTTAGTCTGTGGCATGGGACCATCAGCACCTGAACAAACAAGAATAGCGCCGTCCATTTGGGCAGCACCGGTAATCATATTCTTGACATAATCAGCGTGACCAGGGCAATCCACGTGGGCGTAGTGACGGTTCTCAGTCTCGTACTCAACAGTAGCAGTGTTAATAGTAATACCACGAGCACGCTCTTCTGGGGCGGCATCAATTTCGTCGTATTTCTTAGGGGCGGAGTTTCCCATAGAAGCAAGAGCCATGGTTAAAGCAGCGGTGAGAGTAGTCTTTCCGTGGTCAACATGGCCAATAGTACCGATGTTGACATGGGGTTTTTTCCGCTCGAATTTGCCACGGGCAGCGCGGACAGTAAAACGGCGGTGGCGATGGGTGGCAGTAGAAGAAGGGGTAGCGGGTGAGTGGAGGAAAAGGGTGGAACAATTAGGGGTAAAGGAAGAGGATAGGATAAGCTTAGAGGGTTTAGTGGAGGAAGGAAGAAGAGGATTGGTGGAGTTGGATGATACAAGCTTAGTGGAGGAGGTGGCGGTGGCTGCTGAAATTGAAGCCATGGCCGGAGATTGAAGTTGGGAGAGAAAAGAGAGTTAAGGATAGAGCGAGTGAGAATTGGGATTTGAAAGAAAAATGAGGAGAAGGGGATAATAGTGTTATATCCCTTGGAAGGAAAAAATAGGGCCGCTCATATACTCATTTTGGGGGGATTTTTCTATCCATTTCTACCTATTTGGATAACACTACGCTGCGGCAACAACTTTCCTCTTGGGAATTAGGGGCAGGGAAACATTTTTTCTTTTTCTTTTTCTTTTTTTAAAACTACATATATAAAATCCATGTTTTTCTGCAATATGAAGATCGATTTTTTAATTATTTGGTTTACGTTAATTTATAAGAATTCTATATGTTTTGAGTAAGTTTTAGTGTTTTACCATGGGAAACAATTTATCCAGTGTTTAACCAATTGGATATTAAAAAGTTTATTGGCCCCTATTTGGTGTTAATGTTATACATTGATTTGATGTTTACATGTTTAATTTTGAAATAAATAATTTAAAACTAATCAATTTCACGAATATGTTGTGATGGCTTAAAGTTAATTTAATGTGATATGCGCAATAAGCATATTTAAAATATATAATGTCTATGTATGTATCTATTTTAAATAAATAAGTTAAACAATTAACTCGAAATATGTCTGGTATAAAGAAAACCCGCTAAAGTAAAAAAGTAAAGAAGATTATTGCATTTTGTTGTCATTGACCACAAGTGCATACGCTATTTGAATTTTTTATGATATTAGACAATATAGTAGTACAATGGTGGCGATTTTTGCACGAGTAATGCTATGAAGGAGAGCTCCAATTCTGTGGCTCAAACGAAAGAAAATGATTGAAAGTGATTCATTCATTAGAGTCTCTCTTTGGGCCACGTTTCTACTTCAGGTACTCTAGTTTTGAGTGTTACAGGCCACTCTGATCTTGCACCTATTGATCACCCCGTTTCTTTAAAATTTCCCCCCTTCTTCTTTTCCAAACTGAATATCTTAAAACCTGTGTCAATATATAGTAGTGTCCAATTTATTACTCCTCCGGCTCAATTTAGATAACACACTTTTCTTATTTGTCCATTTCAAAAAGATGATACATTTCTACAATTGGAAATAATTCAATTTTAAACTTTCATTTTAATTATTTTATCCTTAATTGAAAAGCTTTTATAACCACATAAATATCATGGCCCCACAAATCCTTTACACATTAAGCTTTTAAGACTACTTTTGAAGTTTCAAAAGTATTCTTTTTTTTTCCTTAAATTTCATGTCAAAACTACCTCATCTAAATTGAAACGGAGTAATATGTGATTGACTGAGTCTAAAAAATAATACACGAATACGGGAAGGAAACAAAATGGTCATTCAATTTGGCATGCTATAAAGGTTGCAGGAGGTTGGTTTGAGTTCAATTCGCCAATTGCAGCCATACACACACAGAGGGAGAGATTGCTTAACGTTGCACAACTCTCGAACTTCACTTGCAATAATTTCGTATGGAAGAGAACCAAAACTCGGAATACAAACTGTCATCTCTTCAATTGCGTATCAAACAATTAGTCAGTCACACAGTTCTTCATCATCAGCCAAGCAACGATATATATCAATGAACTGTCATTGATTCGATGAATAACAAATCATTTGTTCATCATATTATCATGTAAAAACAAAAATAAAAGGGACAACATTAAACATTAGCCATCCGCTTAAGAGATCAAATTATCTCGCAAACTAATGATAATCTCACAACCAAAGTAACTCTTTACGGGTCTATAGAACATATCTGATAAAGTTAAAGAAACCTATGAAGGTAAATCTCAACAGGAATGATTTCAAACCAATTGACCTTTGCTAAATACAAATGTAAATATGTACAAGTATACACATCACGAAAATGCAAGAACCTATTGTCGCTGCAGCTTGAGGCATCCCATACGTGAATATGAGATTTCAAACCGTTCCAACGGGTCAACAAAACCTTCTGAAGGACTACGGAATCTACTCTTCGTGAACAGCGTAAGTTTGAATATGTCATCTAACAATAAACTCACCAAAAGGCAAATTGAAGCACCACTCACTGACAGATCACTCTCCTGCCTCCTCTTTCAAAATTACGGCAATTCCCAATCCTGAACTGATGTTGCCCTTGACAGAGCTGAAACAGCGTCTAAATATAGGTCCATTCAAAAAACTCCCAGCTACTGAATTTTGCTTGTAACCATTGCCAGAAGCTCTAATATTTTTCAGCATTCTGGAATATCTTGAAATCTTTCAGGATAAGTAACATAATCGGCAGTAACAGTCAATCAAAAGTAACATGATTGGCACATTCAAAGAACAGTCGGCAGTTATATCCACAGTTAAATAGCAAAAGAAAAGACAGCATAACTTACATCTGAAAAGAGGGGCTTGGGTCTGCAGAGTTTGTAATCGAGCAGCCTCTTTCATAGTGCAGCCTATGGGGAGACAATTTATGACCACAAATAGCACGCACTCTGCTGTGTAACTCAGAAGGAAGTTTGTTCATAAAATCTGAGATAGCCAAGTCATGTTTCGCTCTGAGCCCGTCTAGCTCCTTCTGCTGCTTTTCTAGCAGCTTCTCAAGTTTCTCCACAATTTCTCCAATGTCAGCCGAACAGTTCTTACTGAGATGATTGTTTCTTGCCTCTAACGAATGACACTCGGTCTCAGAAATTAAATCAGCAGACTGGTTCTTATCACCTGTGTTTGAATTGGGAAATACACCAGCCTCTTCATCCATATCATTTTCAGTTTCATTCTCTTCATGCTCAAAAGCATCATCACCTGAACTGCTTCCCTCTTTCCGGCTGACAGATGATTGTTCATTTTCGTCAGTCCAGCTACCCTCGGCAATTGGTGAATCTGCCTGTGACAGATTTGAAGGCCCCGGTCTGAGCGGAGAGCTCGCACTACTGGTTGCTTTTGGTGAATCAGACCAGTACTTACGACCTGAAGGAAGTCTTTCCAACACAAGACCACCAGAAGGAGTGGAGTCAATTGTTGAGGGGGAAACATCCTCACGAGCTCCAGAGGTACTGCTCTCAGAAGGAGCAACTTCACGAGCTTCAGAGGTACTGCCCTCAGAAAGAGTAACTTCATCAGTAATGTGATTGCTAGAACATTCTTTTGGTTCCCAATCTGGGATATATGACCGGATCTCAGAATCAATCATATCAGCAATAGCAGAGACGTCTTGATCTGTCAGGTCCAACTCCTCAACCATTTCACTAGCAACAGCATTTGCTGTATCAACTTCAATATCAAAGGGGAAGTGAATATTCCTAATATGACCTGAGATGCAGGGCAAATGTCAAACAACTAATGAAGTGATTCGTCTTAGTTTGATGAAGAAACAAGGGACGAGGCATAACCTGTTGAATCAGTTATTCGCAGTTTAAGAAAAATTGTGTTTAGGTCCTTTCTTTGGCCCTGCACTGTGAAATCTCTGCTTCCTTCAGCCACAGGATCTTTGGGACTTCTTCCACTGTCAGATTGGTCATCACTCTTATCTGCAAGATCCCAAAAGTGTCAATTTTTTCCAGACATATCAGCATAGGGTGTAGCTGAAATCTTCTAGTTACCTGCATGTATGGGGTGGGAACTCAAGGATCTAGATATACTTCCAGAATCTTCATCTGACTGAAGAAAGGGGTCCATCAATAGTTCATTAGCAGGCAGCCGCTCAGAAACTTTTGCAATACATTTTTCTATAAATGCTTTGACTCGAGGATCCTTCACTTTTGCCAATGATGCGGGCTTAACTCCCTTCAAACGTGGTATAACCAAGATCTTAGCTTTGTAAATACAAATCAATGATACAAGAAATCAAGTGTTAACTAAACCAACTTTAGAACATATATACATCATTGGATCAATCAATAAAGTATCAAAACTACAGTCAATAGAAGAATTAACATTGTTAACTAACACTCAGGATCAAATCATCAAAGTTGGACTCCTCCCAGTAGCAACCCCGAACAAAAAAAAATATCAAAGGGTGGATTGATTATGACCTTTTAATGTTTCCTAGCTACCAAACAGCATCAGTAAGATTTCTAGCTCCACCAAAGTAAGGCGAAGCTCCAACGAGAGTCACCTAGATTATGGTTCTAAGCGCATCTTAAGAGAGCCGTTAAGAACAGCGATGAGTCTCCCAATGGATTCCCATTATTAAAATACAGCAGAAGCAATATCAATTGTCTTGGTATAGAGTAGTTAAGGTCAAGGTGGATTGAGTATCTCTACAGATTCCTATATTTGTATTTTTTACTCTCGCTTTCTTTTTTCTCCTCCTTAGAATTATCTCTATTTCTTCCTCTTACTTATCTTTTCCACGATTCCCTATCAATGTTCTTTTACCTTAACCTAGATTTCTTTTCTCTTTCCCTTTTTCAGATCCTTCACTCTGCCAAAATATCCGTTTTTGATGGTGTATTTTTCCCGATTTCTTTCTCCTTCTCTTTTTCCAATCATTTTCTTTGCCGAATTGATCCCTCCCTCCCTCCTTCCCTCTAGATTTAGCCACCATGTGAGCGAGGATACGGTTCCTTGTGACTGCCTAGCAAGGCATCTAGCACTACCATCCATCTCAATACATCTTTACATCATTGATTGGTGCCTCCATTATTTTCACTTATGTACCTCAAATGAAACCTAATTTAAACTTGTGAAAATCTACACAATAAAACTTTTATTGCTGTATCTTCAGCAATCATCCGCTGAATTTTACCACATCTACGTGTTGAACCTAAGATGTGTGATTTTAGTACAATACTTAGTTAAGAAGATAACACGATGGAAGCAAAGATCCATATAGGGAATATCAACTAGTAGCAATTAAAGTGTAATTATTATTGTTACACTAACACTAGTTCTAGGTATGGATAAGTTCAAGACTTAGATGACCTTTAGTTTTAGAAAATTTCTAAAGTGCCTTAAACGGAAGTTGCTTATACTGTTGGAATAACATGGACCTGAATAGAGCTGAATATAAAGATGATTCATATCGTTGAGCCCAAAGTCAATTGACCGAACTTACTGAATTATCAAACCAATTTAGCTGAACCAAAATGAGTCAGAATCGAATTAAACCTAACTGCTGTATGAGTGGTCAGCATTGGCTCTTCGGTCCCAGCAGTTTCAGAACCAAATTTTGGAAACCAAAACAGCCATTTGTGCAGTTCTATTTCTATTGATACACAAGCACACAAGACATGAAGGATGCAGTTATAACGTCTGAGGGACAACAAGGAAACAGAGAACATAACAAACGGCAAGAAAGATATGATCTTACTGCTGTCACTTTCTTATATATCTGAGCAGCATTTGCACACTCGACATATGGATATTCAAAAGTCACCAGCTCCAGTAAGCACATGCCAAAAGCATAGATATCTACTAGCTCATTATATTCCTCCTCATAAAGTTCTGGTGCCATGAATTCCGGAGTGCCTGAGATTAAATATAGAATTGCTCTCTTAAGATACCATCTAAACAACACAAACAATTGCAACCTTGGATAGATGCAGAAATTAGCAAATTGGACCAAGACCTCACCAATGACACTATGAGCTGAACGAGCCTTACGAAGAATCGCTGCGAGTCCCAAGTCACCGATTTTCACCTCTCCTTGGTTACCATTGACGAAAATGTTGTCGCACTTGAGATCCCGATGAATAACTGGAGGGTCGTGACGATGTAGATATGACAGTCCCTCCAATATCTGCCTAGACCAATTCTTGAGTGCTCGCAAATCAACCTTCTTATGTTTTTTACGGTATCTACACATGTGTACACAATGAGTATATGCGATTGAGAACGTTTGTTGGGGTGTGGGTGAGCAAACAAGAAAATACATACTGTCTTAAAGTCCCAGAAGTGAATATTTCAGTAATGATGTTGATATTCTCATTCTTTGTGTCAACCCAGGAGTTGAAATATTTGATGATATTCTTGTGCTTGAGGGTTTTAAGCAAATGAACTTCTGAATAAAGACGCTCCAAGTCCACAGCATTCCTCAAGAGATCAGCCACTTTAACCTGGTTCCAAGCTACTTCTATTCCCTCCAATTCATCAAAAGCTCGATATCTATTTTCCCCATAATAAGTCAAGGGATTGACAGAATATCACTTCACAACAAACATTATAGAAAAAAAATAGTAGAATGATAAGCAAATAATATGCATGTAAAGGTGTTTGATAAAGGATACACTTTCTTAAAAGCTCCTTTTCCCAGAACCTCCTTATACTGCACATAACAGGAAAAACAACTCCATAATTCAAATGCAAACAGTTAATAAAATTCACTAGTACAAGCAATAAAATCAGTAATGTAACCCCATTATCACCAAATTAGTAAGAAGAAGAAGAAGAAAGCGGGAAAAAACTAGTAAATTCAGCAAATAATTGAAGCAGATCGGTCAGTGTAACAAATAGCCAAATTCTGTCAAAATACCAAATAAAGGTTTAAAAAAAAGTATGTAGAAGGTGAGAACTGACCCGACCGTAGCGACCAGTAGGATCGAGCTCTACGAAGTCGGGCTCAGATTCAGAATCATCCGGTTCCTGCTCGGACGCCGAATCCTGGTGCATTCTCTTCCTCGAAGGAATTAAAATTCAACAAAATTCCGAACCCTAGTTCTTTAATTGATTCAGATCAGTCAAATATAGCGAACAACTACTCCCAATTCAACACTGTCACCCACAATTCAGGAAAATAAAAGTAAAAATTTTGATTACTATTTCCTTCACCTAAGTAAAGTTGTTTATATGTAGGTACTTTACGTACGTAGGTTTGGTGCAGAGGATCAGTAATGAGAGAATTGAAGCGTGTAAAGGAGGAAAAAAAGGTGGCGGGTGAAGGGGTTGTGATTTCTGAATGCGTATAAACGGAGGGAATCCGCTAACTGACTGCGACCGACGGGAGTCCCATTTTTTTCCAATTTCTTTATTATTCGGATTCGGATTTGGATTAGTCAATAAAGGAGTACTCTGGACGTTTATGGAAAGTCAATCCTCTCTTTTGCTTTTTTTATTTATTTTAAGTAACCCTAGACGCTTGTGGAACTTTAAGGTTACATTACATTTGGCAAATTCTTCAGCCAAGTAATTTTTTTCCTTCTTGTTTACTACCCCTCGCAAAGGCGAATCTAATTACTACTTTTGAGACTCTGAGTTCAAGATTTTTTAAAATTCTTTTTAGAATAAATTATTTATATATATTTAGTGAAAATTTTAACACAAATATAAAATTTTGACCAAAATATTCTGTCGAATTCATAAATAGAATTCTAGTTTCGCCCCTGGCTAAGTGTAGTAATAGCAGGGGCGGTTCACATTGTTGGGGCCTAAAATAAAATCTTGCTAAAAGGCCTTAATTTATTTTAAAAAAATATTATATATTTTTATTTGAAGGTTATTTTCCTAACCTTTTTAGATACAAAATTATTAATAATTTTCTTATAATCGAATTATTCTAATAATTCTTTTCAACTGATAATATTGCTAATCATATCCATTTAGCTTCTAGTGAGACATTGTTGATTCTATACAATATTTTATCAATTTTAATGTAGAAAAATTTCTTTCCCCTAACGCAATTGTTATAGTAATGTATTATATAAGAAATATAGGCATTTGTAAAATAATCAAGTCTTGTTATTGTCACGATCCGGATTTCCCACCATCAGGAGTCGTGATGGCGCCTACTAATGGGAGCTAGGCAAACCGAACCCTAACTACTTGCCACTTTTATTTTTGCTTCAGTTTAACAAACACAAGTCGATAATATGATAAAAACGAAATTTTAAATAAATAAGCGGAAGTCAACAATTATATATCTTAAGGCTACGTCTATTACAACTTTTAAAATCTCAAATACCCAAAACCCGGTGTCACAGTGTCACAAACTATCTAAGAGTTACTATATACAAGGTCTGAAAAAATACAATACATTGTTTCTGAACAAAGGAAATGAAATAGGAAATAGAGATAGAGGGTGACGCTAGGGCCTGCGGACGCCTACAGGTCTACCTTGGGTCTCCGAGTGGACTGAAGGAAGCACTCCAACTACTGTCCGAAAGTTGCTCCTGGGTATGCACACAGTGCAGAGTGTAGCATCAGCACAACCGACCCCATGTGCTGGTAAGTGTCTAGCCTAACCTCGGCGAAGTAGTGACGATGCTAGGACCAGACTACCAAATAAACCTGTGCAGTTCACATATGTATATACAGCGGAAAAGAAATACAGAAATAACCAGCCAATGTGGGAGGGGGAAACATGTTATGGGGGCGATAATAGTTCCGAATAGGAAGGCATCAAATAAGGAAAGAAACAACATAACTAGAATACCAACAAGGAAGCAGAAATCAACAATTGCACGGCATCACCCTTCGTGTTTTTACTCTCAGCCTCACCAAAACAGTTATATAATAAAAATGTGCACAGCATCACCCTTCGTGCTTTTACTCTCGTCCTCACCAAAACAATCATATAATCAAAATGTGCGCGGCATCACCCTTCGTGCCTTTACTCTCTTTCCTCACCATATAATCAATAGAATCGGCACAGAATGGTACGTCGTGCGGCACGGCATCACCATTCGTGTTTTACACTCTTTTCTCACAATAACAAACAATGCACGGCATCACCCTTCGTGTTTTAACTCTCTTCCTCACCCAAACAATAATCACAAACAATAGGGTGAGGAAATAAAGGAAATTTGCAATAAGAATCCTGGCAAGGGAACAACGATTAAACAATTAAATCCCGGCAAGGAAACAACAAATAAATCAACAATAGCCCGACAAGGGTGATAACATAATGACCTCTTCTCTTTCTCAATTTTACTTTACAATTCACTTCACAACTCGAGCCAATGCTCTAGAGGTTCGATTATCACTTATACTTTCACAATTTCACTATACAACTTGAGTCAACGCTCCTCAATGTTCATAGGTCACAATTTTTTCCACAAACTTTATACAACAGTTAGGAATCTTCATCAAGGCATGAATAATCAACGAAAATCATGAAAACCACAATATAAGACCAGCGGTCATGCTTGACATCAACGTATCGATACTCGTCACCATGCTTATACGTCGTACTCGATAAGAAGCAAATAGAAAATAGGACACAACTCTTAATCCCTCAAGCTAAGGTTAGACCAAACACTTACCTCGATGCAACGAACACAATTCAAGCCTCAACTACCGCTTTACCTCTTGTTTCCACCACCCACTCGCTTGTATCTAGCCACAATTTGCTTAACGATATCAATAAATGCTAAATGAATAAATTCTAATACATGAAAGTAGGTTTTATAAAGATTTTCCCAAAAAGTCAAAAATCGAACACGGGCCTGCTTGGTCCAAACCCTAAATTCGGACCTAAACCCGATTACCCATTCCTCCACGAGCTCAAATATGTAATTTATTTTGAAATCGGACCTCAAATCGAGGTCCAAATCCTCATTTTTTGAAAAACCTAGGTTCTACCCAAAACACTCAATTTCCCCTATGAAAATAATTGATTTGAAGTTGAAATCATGTTAAAAGATGTTAATGATTAAAGAAAACTAGTTAAAAATGACTTACAATTGATTTGGAGAATAAAGGTTATTTGAAAAATCGTCTCTTATGTTTTTAGGGTTTTGAAAAGTGAAAATAACTGAAAAGTCCGTTTAAATATACTCCTCTCAGACCCTCTCCGCGGACCGCATAAAAAGGACTGCGGCCACGGAGCTCCACCGCGGACCGCAAGAAATCGAGTGCGGTCGCGGAAGCTTGGCCTTGATCATCGCGGACCGCACAAATCCCACCGCGGTCGCGGAGTCCCCATTGCGGCCGCGAGGTTTCCACCGCGGACCGCGAGACCTGGCTTCAGAGACCTGCAACTTTTTCCTAAGTTCAAAACTTGACGAAACACATCTGAAACACACTCGAGCCCTCGGGGCTCCAAACCAATCACACGTACTAACTCAACAACATCATACGAACTTATCTGCGCGATCAAATCGCCAAAATAACCTTAATAACAATGAATCAAACCTCAAAATCAAGAACTTTTTCTCAAACTTTATCAAGTATCAAATTTAGCAATTTACGTCCGAATCACGTCAAACGACGTCCGTTTTCCACCAAACTTTACAGAAATGACTTAAACCATATATAAGACTTGTACCGAGCGCCGGAACTAAAATACGAGCCTGATACCATCTCTTTCTAATCAAACTTCATTTCAAATTTCCTTAAAAAATTTTAGAAAATAATTTCCTTTAAAAATTTATTTCTCGGGCTCGGGACCTCGAAATTCGGTTCTGGGCATACGCCCAAGTCCCATATTTTCCTACGGACCCTCCAGGACCATAAAATCACGGATCCGGGTTCGTTTACCCAAAATATTGACCGAAGTCAAATTTGTTCATTTTACAGTCAAAACTTATTATTTTTCACAAAATTTCATATTTAAGCTTTCCGGCTATGCGCCGAGATTGTACACGCAAATTGAGGTAACTTTAAATGAGGTTTTCAAGGCCTCAGAATACGGAAATTTCGTTTTAAAACAAGTATATTGATTAGAGTATTATCTTCTACATGTGGTATTTCCTTTAACACTATACAATTTGAAAAATAAGTTTAAATTGTCATGCCAGAGTGACTTTTATGTTTTAATCGAGGCTAAGACAATATTTTTCAGATCCTTCTCATCTAGTGATTTCAATTTTTACCAACTAAATAAAAAATCGAAGAAAATTGTATACGCTTCGGATATTATTCAAATCTCAACGGTCAACATCATTAACAATTTTTTTCCCTTTTCTATTAAACATATTATATCTTTTAACTTAAAGATAATCAATTTTTTATATAAAAATCAAGGAATTTTTTTATTCCTATACACTATTTGAAACTTTATTACGAAAAATATTCATGTTTTGGTATTTACCCGACTTACACAAGTTTTGTTTACAAAATATTTACATTCCACCTTAAGGCTCCCAATTCATTATTAGAATCTTCAATCAAGGGATTTAGTTAAACTCTTTTTCTTCTTCTTTTTTCTCCTCTTCTCTTTCTTCTCTCCAGAATATTGGTACGGGATCTCTCCTGCGGTTGCTTTGAAACCTTGGGATCCATGAACAGATTTATCTAGTAATCCATAAGCCCTCCTCTTGCTGACGGAAACACCTTGGTCGTGACTTTCTTAATTGCAAAAACGAGTAAAAAGTAAAAGAAAAATCGAAGAAGGTATACAACAAGCGATTCAAATATTAATTAAATTTCACCGAATTTATAACACACAAGCAACTGCTAAGTGGTAAGGAAGATAGATGATCTATATTAGAAAGCAGTAGGAAATACATTGGAGAAAGGCTAATTAGGAAGGAACTTTATTTAGTGATTGAGGGTTAGATCTAAGTCGCCAGAGCTGTCACACCTCCTTTTTCCGTACCCGCGAGGGGACAAGGGAGTTTTTTCCAATTAAAGGACAATCGAAAGGGGATTTATTTGTTTATTTCAGAGTCGCCACTTGGGAGGTTTAGGGTGTCCCAAGTCACCAATTTTAATCCCGAATCGAGGAAAATAATGACTCTATATTACAGTCTGCGTACCAGAAATCTAGATAAGGAATTCTGTTAACCCGGGAGAAGGTGTTAGGCATTCCCGAGTTCCGTGGTTTTAGCACGGTCGCTCAACTGTTATATTTGGCTTATTTATCTGATTTTTAATACAATATGAACTTATGTGCAAATTTATCTTTTAACCGCTTTATTATTATTGTTTTTACAAGAATGTGAACATCGCTTAAAATATATCTTTGGACTGTGTCACATGAAATGCACCCACAATCCGAAACATATTTTATTTGATGTTTTAGGATTTGGATTTGGGTCGCATGAAATGCACACCCAAGTTTAAGAAAAATTAAATTATTGAAGACGCGCCTAAGCAACTAGCGCATTATTATTTTTGCGGAGGCCGTGGAATTCGCTAAACAACCCTCATGAATTCTAAGTAATTTTAAACAGGTATTTACTGAGGGCCCCGCAATTTGTATTTTTATTCGGCGAGGCTCATCTCATTCTTTTTTTTTTTTTTAAAAGAATTTGCAACGTCATGGAAATGCATCTCAGGCCACGCCACAATCAATGCGCCCGTGACTAGAGACATATTTCGACTCCGTTGAGATTTGGATTTGGGTCACATAAATGTGCACCCGAGTTTAAGAAGGTAAGGTTTATTAAAGCGTGTCCTAAAGAGACTAACGTGTTGTTATTTTAGGAGGGTTGTGAGATTTGCTAAACAACCCGTCCTGGAAACTAAATGCTTCAATAATATACATTTAACAAGGGCCCCGCATATGCGCGTTTTGTTTATTTTCATCGAGGCTCATTTCGTTCTTATTTTAAAAGGATATCCTATAGCAACTACGTTTCTTGTCGTGTTTGTCTCTATCAATTGAAAACAGTAGATAATCCTAATTAATTACATGCTTGCAAGTCGTTTGTAATGGAATTCGGAAATGCTTAAAAAAAATCGGGACCGAAGCTGCATGCACAGTCGGCCAAACAAATAATCATGGGCCCAAATCCAGCCCACGCGTGGTTGGCCAGACCTGGGCCACTGCTCGTTCGATGCGGGCCTGCCTGGTCTGTCTTCGACCTGGGCTCGACCTTCATGAGGTTGAGGCCCTGAATTTGTGTTCTTTATCTTGAAACATGATTTTAAGAGTCATATATGGCAATTTATTGGAAAGGCAAGAACTTAATTTACAGTGTACAAGTTTCATGCTTGGACTACATTACATCATATATGGCACAGTAAACTAAATCTGAGATGCAACCTAATTCATTGAGACCACCTTTATCTAACAGCATACATATATAATTATCATTCGATACCCTATGTTGACCTCAACTAGGCTTGTTAGCTAACTTCAGTATCCCAAAATATGAGCTATTAGACATTACATGACGTTCAACACAACAGTACATGTATATAAACAACATCTGCAGATCTTCTCTTTTATACTCATTGCTCAAACTTTCGAGTTACATTGGTAGTGTAATTGTGTACCTGGTATGGAGAACAAAGAAGGAAGGAATGATCAGCTAGGCAGTATGCAGTAAACACAGCAACAACAGATACTCAGCAACAACACAGCAACAACCAAATAACCACGAAGATGAAGCTCACACGTTGGTCGAACAGCAGACAAATATTCCCAGGAAGCAAAATAGGAAACAAGACCAATCGAGAAAAGAACCAGAATATTTTGTGCTATAGCCGACAGAAATTCAATAACCACCAAAGCTCAGTACACAACCACCACAGTTTCAAACAATCAGGAAGACTACAAACTCAATGTTCAGCACACAAAACTCAATGTAGTAGCAATCACAGCTGAAGATACACAGGCTTCTCTTAATGGAACAGTAATCAACCTAGTTAGGATGACCAGCTTGATTTCTTACGCAGTTTTGGACAATGTTCAGTTACAGTATTTTCTGGAAATTTCTTTCTGTTTTTCTTCACTTTTCTTTAACTCACAAAATCCCTCTCAAGACTAAAATTTTTCCAGCCCTCTTTAAGTTATCAAATGGCCTATTTATAGGCCAAATGAAACAGTACAGCTGAGCTGCTTGTCCTGCCAATTGGCAGAATGCCCATACCCTTTAAGCCCATGCCTAAGCATCATTGGTGCCAGCCCCTTTGTTCCCTACGCCTGGTCTTTGTTTAATCAAGAGTTATGGGCTCGTTTTATTTATTCATTTTAAGCCCCATACTCTTATGTCTTGTCCCCCCATTGGCATTAGTTTAATCCTAATTTAGTACCCCATTTGTCAGCTCACTTAAACTAATTACTTCTGTTCTTTTTAACACCCCAGAATACCCCTGTCAACCTTGATTATTACTGCCCCTGCCTATTGCAGCATCAGGGCATTTTTTATCTGATGAAAGTTCGAACTTAAGACTGCCTGGGCTGTACCTTTTCAGTCAGTTTTACAATGCAAACGACCCATTTCAAACAATCCTGGGTCATACAGTCAGTGGCAAAGCTCAATTAGTCATGCGACATTATTAGTTCGTTCGTTTCATTAGTTATAGAAAACTAATCGACGACATTTATCGAGTCGACTATACTAATTATAGCAGGTAATAATCAATCGCTCACATAAACAATACATTTAGGGACCTAAAGGGCATCAGACAATTTTTGTTCAATTACTGGGGCCTATATGAGTTAACTTATCTGACGATTAAACTAATCGACGATCATGTTTATCACAGAGTACATTCAGAATCATACACAGAACACAATCGACCAAATAAAAAGGTCTTTACAGAGAAGAAAGAAATCCGGATGAAAATAACAAAAATAACAAACAAACACAACGAAACATGCTGACCACTTAATCAAAACTAACACAAAAGAAAGGAAAACTTACCGAAAATGTTTAAATCAAACAGACCCAAATCTGATTCAACTTCGACCTTCTGAGGCCGAACAAACTTTAATCAGGGTGTTCTCACACGAGAACACCTTGATTAAGGTCTATTAGACCTCAAACCCATGTCAAAACTGGCCGGGTTCCCCAGGTGCATGTGTTTCAAAAGTCTGGATTCCCAGATCTGGATTTTTAGGAGTTGTGGGTAGATTCGGACCAAACCAAGCTTGGTTTGGTCACGAGGAAGGTCAGGGGAATGTCTGGTATGAAGATGGGGTGGTTTGGCATAGGTCCGGGTTCGACTCAAATCTTCAAACGAAGATTCGAGACGAGGGAAGGTGATTCGAGGCAAGAGGGTAACAGATCCATGTTCAGGAGAGTGAGGGGGTCTTAGGGTGTTCAGGAGGTGGTCACCGGCGTTCGTGCCGCCGGCTTTAATGGCGAGGGAGATGGGGGCGGCTAGGGTTTCTAATGGGAGGTCCGGGTTTGAGCTTGGGGACGATGGGATGGGGTGTTGGTATAGGGGGCGTGGGGTGTAAGGGAAGGCTTATATATGGTCTAGGGGTTTAGATCTGAGCCGTTGGATCATATGATCTCAACGGCTTGGATCTGATGCTGAGAAATGAGACGGGGTCGTTTGGTAGTTAAACGGGGTCGTTTGATTTAAGTGAGGGGTTGGGTCAGGCTGGTTATTTGGGTCGGGTTTTGAAGCGGGTTACTTGATAGAGGTCCTGAGCCGTTGGATCGAGAGTTTGAACGGCCCAGATTGATTTGCCTGAAACGGCGTCGTTTCAGAAGAGGCCTGGGCAGCCGGACTTGGACTGGGTCAGATCGTTGGTTTGGGCCTGTTGTATTTCATTTCTTTTGGGCCCAAACCGGTTTTCCCTCACTCTTTTACTTTTCTTTTTTTTTTCTTTTTTTTTTCTTTTTTTTTCTTTTAATAATAATAAAAATAGTGAAATTAAAATCAACAACACTGTGACATTTCCACATAATTATCACAAAATAGTTAAGTAAGTTAAATCACAACCTAGAACGAACGACGCACATATATTCATATTTTTGAATTTTCTTTTAACGACACATATACTTTATATATATATATATATATATATATATATATATATATATATTTTTTTTTTCGTTTGATAATGACTAGATGCAAAATGGACAGACCCACAAACACATGTCACGGACAGATCGAAAAATTGTACAGCGAAACCATTTGTCACTATTTTTATTTTCTTTTGGAGCGATTGTCCGTAAAGCAAAAATCACGTGCTTACAGCTGCCCCTCTTTGCCCGAAGACACGAAGGGTTTTCGCGCAAAGATAAAGCGAGCGATTTTTGCCCGTCCGAATACTCCGTGTGAAGCATTTTTTGAAAAAGATTTGACCGAACCTTTGCTTCAGAGGTTTCCTACATATCCTGGGCTGAACAGGAATCAGGTCAATGTAGTTCGGGAAATTTGGTAGCTGGGACTACCGTGTGACTGTAGTGCTTGTTGTTGTTGTTGTGCGCTGTTGTATGCTGATGTAGGATGCTACTGCTCAACCGATCTCCCTATTACATTGCTCAAAGGAAAACAAGAAGCTAAGCTAAACTGAGGATCCTGAAATCTCATCCATCTTCAACTTGTTCTTGTTGCCTTGCTTTCTTGTCGGCTACCACTTTCCTCCGATGCCTTTATCTTGTGACTTTGGGAGATGATGCTGGTCCTTTGCTGACGTTTGAATGCCAGTTTCATCACTTTGCTTGATCCGCTGGGGACACGACTTTCTTCTTTAAATTTTCCAATGGTTTCTTCAGTGGTATGTTTCTTCATCAACCGTCATACTGGGCATGCTACAACGCTCCCAAACTGCTTCTTTTGAGATGCGTTCCTTTTTCCTTTTGAATTGCGCGCTTGCCTCTGCAGTTGTCTGCTTCTTGGTGCTGGGGATTTTATGGTTTCCTGCTTGGGGCTTTCTGTTGTACCCTTCCGTCTTCAGGTGGGGTGACTGATTCCAAAATCTAGAGCCGAATGTATTCCCGCATTATACTGGTGGGCGACCTAGAACTTAAAAGTATTCCCGCATTATACTGGTGGGCGACCTAGAACTTAATGTATTCCCGCATTATACTGGTGGGCGACCTAGAACTTAAAAGTATTCCCGCATTATACTGGTGGGCGACCTAGAACTTAAAAGTATTCCCGCATTATACTGGTGGGCGACCTAGAACTTAAAAGTATTCCCGCATTATACTGGTGGGCGACCTAGAACTTAATGTATTCCCGCATTATACTGGTGGGCGACCTAGAACTTAAAAGTATTCCCGCATTATACTGGTGGGCGACCTAGAACTTAAAAGTATTCCCGCATTATACTGGTGGGCGACCTAGAACTTAAAAGTATTCCCGCATTATACTGGTGGGCGACCTAGAACTTAATGTATTCCCGCATTATACTGGTGGGCGACCTAGAACTTAAAAGTATTCCCGCATTATACTGGTGGGCGACCTAGAACTTAAAAGTATTCCCGCATTATACTGGTGGGCGACCTAGAACTTAAAAGTATTCCCGCATTATACTGGTGGGCGACCTAGAACTTAAAAGTATTCCCGCATTATACTGGTGGGTGACCTAGAACTTAAAAGTATTCCCGCATTATACTGGTGGGCGACCTAGAACTTAAAATGTATTCCCGCATTATACTGGTGGGCGACCTAGAGCTTAAAAGTATTCCCGCATTATACTGGTGGGCGACCTAGAACTTAAAAGTATTCCCGCATTATACTGGTGGGCGACCTAGAACTTAAAAGTATTCCCGCATTATACTGGTGGGCGACCTAGAACTTAAAAGTATTCCCGCATTATACTGGTGGGCGACCTAGAACTTAAATGTATTCCCGCATTATACTGGTGGGCGACCTAGAACTTAAAAGTATTCCCGCATTATACTGGTGGGTGACCTAGAACTTAAAAGTATTCCCGCATTATACTGGTGGGCGACCTAGAACTTAAAAGTATTCCCGCATTATACTGGTGGGTGACCTAGAACTTAAAAGTATTCCCGCATTATACTGGTGGGCGACCTAGAACTTAAAAGTATTCCCGCATTATACTGGTGGGCGACCTAGAACTTAAAAGTATTCCCGCATTATACTGGTGGGCGACCTAGAACTTAAAAGTATTGAAATTGCTTTCCCGTTCTTCCAGAAAATTTTCGACAATCGGCAGAAAATTTCTGCCCCGGTTTTTGGTGACTTCCATGGCGTTGCATCTTGCTGCCATCATCAATTCTTTGATCTCCTGCAACAGACAAAAGGATTTAGTCAGTTTTAATCGTGGTGGTGCCTTTCTGGCAAGCCATTTTTCTCTCTTCCCCTTCTCTTGCTCTTTGTCCCCATAATTGGTTGGCGGGCAAAGTTGCCTGTTGGGGGGTTTCTAGCCTGCTGGGGATTGGTTTTCAGTTTATCCCCTACTCTGCTTTCTCTTTAAACACATGATGTGGGAGTCTGCTTCTAACTCCTGAAACCACTCCCTTTTGGAGCTTACTTCTTCCAACATTTCCGAGCACAATCCCTGCATTGCCTGGGGCCGGCCTGTAAGATTGTTTGTATTATCCTGCATTGGATGAATTCCCCTTTGATTCCTGGTAGTAAGCTTTGAAAAATCCTTTAAAGACACTTTTTTAGGAAAAGAAATAAAGATATGGAAAAGAGAAAAACTTTCTGAACCAATATTTTGTGGGAGGAGACAATCCACAGAACTTATCTGGAGGACAAAACTGGTCCCCGTGATCATGGCGTGCACCATAGATTCCGACCCAGTCTATTTGTATCGATTGATTTGCTCGATGGTTTGACTTGCTGGGGATGATAAAGGAGTGTTCACTTCGTTTCGAATGTGGTAGCTTTGCTGATCTGTCTTGTCGCCCCATAGTGCCCTTCGAGGGGTTTTCACTAATGAGACTCTCTCTTTTCTCTCATCTCCCGGCGCCTTATGGTGCCTGTGAAGGTTTTCACCACTAAGACTCTCTCATTTCATAGCCCTCATCTTACATCGCCTCTCGGTGCCTGTGAAGGTTTTCACCGATAAGACTCTCTCATTTTATTTCTTTCGAGGAATCGGGGCGTTGTAGATACGACCCTCTCTTCTGGAGACTCCTTCGGCTATCAATTCATTCCCAGTCTTACGATCCTCTTCTTTGCTGGGGATTGGTGTATCATTCTCGGTCTTATTTGCCGGATTTGGCATCTCTCGAACATTGATCGGGAGGTCTTTTGGATGTTGACGTTGGTTTTGGTGTGGGATTGAAGAAAGGCTACAAAAATGAAAACAATTTGAAGGGTGATGTGCTACAACTTTTGGAATCAAACCTTTGTTGGAACTTAAAACATAACCTCTGCCCCAGTTCTCTTGTTTTGGGGAATTTATTTTTTATGCTTATGTTGAGCTATGTGCGTTACGCACATTGTGCCTATTATGCACACTATGTACATTATGCATCCTATATTTGCTATGATGCATACTATGACCGAGCCGTGAGGCGCCTACGTATCCTCTTTGAGGAATCAGGTCAAACGTAGTTCCCACGGTTTTATATTCCTTGATTTTTCTTTTCTTTCTTTTCATTTTCCCTTTCTTTTTCTTTTTCTTTTCTTTTCCTTTCGTTTCTTTTCCCTTTTTTCGTATCTTTCCCATTAGTGATTCCAAAAGAGGGGTATTGAAAGAATTTGCTCAAGGCTCAAAGGGGGAAGCGAAGGTTAAAAGTGTTTGGATAGAAGAAAGAATTGCCTCCGTCATCTCATTATTCAACAAATGCCAAATACAAACAAATAAACCAAAATTGCCATAATTTAAAGAAATTACGCATAATATCTCTTGACTGCATCTGAATTGATAGCCATGTCGACACATCTACCTTCGACATCTGTCAAACACAAAGCACCATTGGCCAAGACTCTGGTCACGATATAAGGCCCTTGCCAATTTGGGGCGAATTTGCCTTTCGCCTCGACCTGATGTGGGAGGATCTTCTTCAATACCTGCTGCCCTACTTCAAACTTCCTGGGGCGCACCTTTTTATTATACGCTCTTGCCATTCTCTTCTGGTACAGCTGACCATGGCACACTGCTGCCAATCTTTTCTCATCTATCAGGCTCAACTGTTCCAATCGAGCTTTGACCCATTCATCATCATCAATCCCGGCTTCAGCGACAATTCGGAGGGACGGAATTTCGACCTCCGCTGGTATCACGGCCTCAGTTCCATACACCAACAAATAAGGAGTTGTGCCTATGGAAGTCCGGACGGTAGTGCGGTAACCCAACAAAGCAAAGGGCAATTTCTCGTGCCATTGTCTGGACCCTTCCACCATTTTTCGCAGTATCTTCTTGATATTCTTATTGGCTGCTTCGACTGCTCCATTTGCCTTAGGACGATATGGGGTGGAATTGCGGTGTGTAATCTTGAATTGTTGGCATACCTCTCTCATCAAGCTGCTATTAAGATTCGCACCGTTATCCGTGATGATCACTTTTGGGATCCCAAATCTACAGATGATATGGGAGTGAACAAAGTCCACCACTGCCTTCTTAGTTACTGATTTGAAGGTTTTAGCCTCAACCCATTTGGTGAAGTAATCAATGGTCACTAGAATGAACCTGTGACCGTTGGACGCTGCTGGCTCGATGGGCCCAATGACATCCATGCCCCAGGCCACAAACGGCCAAGGTGCTGACATCGTATGTAACTCTGTTGGCGGAGAATGAATCAAATCTCCATGTATCTGGCACTGATGGCATTTCCTCACAAAAGTGATACAGTCGCGTTCCATGGTGAGCCAATAACACCCTGTTCGAAGGATCTTTCTTGCCAATACATATCCGCTCATGTGCGGTCCGCAAACTCCCGCATGTACCTCTTCCATAACCGTCATTGCTTGACTGGCATCTATGCATCTCAACAATCCCAAATCCGGGGTTCTTTTGTACAATACTCCTCCACTGAGGAAGAAACCATTCGACAAACGCCGAAGGGCTCTTTTTTGGTCTCCAGAGGCATGTTCTGGATATATCCCCATTCTGAGGTATTCCTTGATATCATGAAACCAGGGTTCGCCATCTGCTTCTTCTTCTATGGTATTGCAGTAGGCGTGCTGATCACGGACTTGGATATGCAGAGGATCAACATACATTTTGTCAGGGTGGTGCAGCATTGATGCTAAGGTGGCTAAGGCATCTGCAACCTCATTGTGAACTCTCGGGATGTGTTTGAACTTCACCGATCGAAATTGCTTGCTCAGATCATGCAAGCATTGTCGGTATGGTATGAGCTTTAGATCTCGTGTTTCCCATTCTCCCTGAATTTGATGTATCAAGAGGTCCGAGTCTCCCAAGACCAAGACGTCTTGGACATCCATGTCGGCAGCCAGGCGCAGACCCAGAATGCAAGCCTCATATTCGGCCATATTGTTGGTGCAATAGAAGCGCAGTTGAGCCGTAACAGGATAATGCCGTCCTGTTTCAGAAATGAGTACTGCTCCTATTCCAACCCCTTTTGCGTTTGCAGCTCCATCGAAGAAAAGCTTCCAACCCGGTTCCTCAGGTAATTCCAAATCAGTCGTGTGCATCACCTCTTCGTCAGGAAAATACGTTCTTAAGGGCTCGTATTTTTCGTCAACGGGATTCTCTGCCAAATGGTCTGCCAGTGCCTGGGCTTTCATGGCCGTCCTCGTTACGTAGATGATATCAAACTCTGTGAGCAGAATTTGCCACTTTGCCAACCTTCCCGTGGGCATAGGTTTCTGAAAGATATACTTCAATGGGTCCAAGCGGGATATGAGATAAGTAGTATATGAAGACAGGTAGTGCTTCAACTTCTGAGCTACCCAAGTTAGGGCGCAGCATGTTTTCTCGAGTTGAGTGTACTTGACCTCATGCACTGTGAATTTCTTGCTAAGATAGTAGATGGCCTGCTCCTTCCTTCCTGTGTCATCATGTTGCCCCAGTACACAACCAAATGAATTTTCCAAGACCGTCAGGTAAAGGATTAGGGGTTTCCCGGGCTTAGGCGGGACCAATACGGGTGGATTAGACAGATACCCTTTGATTTGGTCGAAAGCCTCCTGACACTCTGCCGTCCAACCTACTGCAGCATCCTTTCTCAGTAGCCGAAATATGGGCTCACAAGTTGCTGTGAGCTGAGCGATGAACCTGCTGATGTAATTGAGTCTACCCAGCAAACTCATTACCTCTGTTTTGTTCCTTGGCGGTGGCAAGTCTCGGATGGATTCAATTTTGGATGGGTCTAACTCAATCCCCCGTCGACTGACGATGAATCCTAGCAACTTTCCTGATGGAACCCCGAATGCGCATTTGGCCGGGTTAAGCTTGATATCATACCTCCGGAGTCTTTGGAAAAATCTCCTTAGGTCTGCCACATGGTCCTCCTGACGCCAAGATTTGATGATCACATCATCGACGTACACCTCTATTTCTTTGTGTATCATGTCATGAAACACAGCAGTCATTGCTCGCATGTACGTTGCCCCGGCGTTCTTTAACCCGAACGGCATTACCCGATAGCAGTAGGTTCCCCATGGCGTAATAAACGCTGTCTTCTCAGCATCCTCTTCGTCCATTAGGATCTGATGATAACCCGCATAGCAATCCACAAAGGATCCGATCTCGCGCCCAGCGCAATTATCGATCAGGATATGAATGTTGGGTAACGGGAAATTGTCCTTGGGACTTGCTTTGTTAAGGTTGCGGTAGTCGACGCACACCCTGATTTTTCCATCCTTCTTTGGGACTGGTACCACATTGGCCAACCACTCGGGATATCGAGTGACCCGAATGACCTTCGATTGCAACTGCTTAATCACTTCTTCTTTGATCTTTACACTCATTTCTGTTTTAAATTTCCTTAGTTTTTGCTTGACCGGAGGGTATGCCGGGTCAGTGGGCAATTTGTGAACCACTAAATTGGTGCTCAATCCAGGCATATCATCATATGACCATGCAAAAACATCTTTGAATTCCCTGAGAGTTTCGATCAATTCTGCTTTGACATTCGGCTCAATGTGGATGCTAATTTTGGTCTCTTGGATGTTATCAGCGTCTCCTAGGTTCACAGCCTCAGTGTCATTTAGGTTAGGCTTGGGTTTCTCTTCAAATTGGCACAGTTCTCGGTTTATTTCTTCGAAGGCTTCCCCTTCGTCACCTTCGGATTCATTATCACAAACGACCTCTTGCATTGTTGAGTCAGATTCAGATTGATTTATTAGACTAGGTCGAAGATCCGCTGTGCATGCCATGTCATTAGGACCAGTAAAAAGAGAACTGTTCAGAAAGAAAAAGAACAAAACAAGAAATTAAAATGGGACAAAAGAAAAGAACTTTATTAAATTTGCAGGATAAAAAGGGTTCACACTTTTACAAAACGAAAGTAAAACTGGGATTACACCCTTGAATAATCCGATCAAACAAACAAACAAACAAAACATTAATCAAAGCCTACTACCAAGACTCCCCTCGGACAGGAAGAGGAGTAACCGTCCAATTGTTGGTCTTGGCCTCAGGCCCCACAAATTGTATCTCTGCTCTGCTGGAACCTTCTCCAGCTTCCACCATACTGACATCCGCGAATAGTCTCTCAAAACTCTGATCCAGGTCTTCACTATGCTGATCAAAGGTCCTCGAATCTTTGGGATCGCTGATCCCTTGGCCCTAGCTTTAACAAAAGACCTTGAGAGGCGTGGCACTGGTTTAGGCAGAGACCAGACTCTCTTCTTCATTTTTCGCGCTTGCTTCCTGTCTGCTGCGGTTGGTTTGAACCCCAACCCGAAAGTTTCCAGATTCTTAGGAAGGGAGACAGGTTGGACTATCCCTTGAAGTTCAACTCCCAGGCCTTTTCCCGGCACAAACCCATTACCCAGCATTTCTGATACCATCATGACTGTTGCGGCAGTCACCCTAGGGTGCGGGATGATTTCTCCTTCAGAAATTTTGTTGGCCGACCCCGTATCGAGAATCTGGTAGACCCAGGGACCCTTGTCATCAGTGGTCTCTATGAAAGGCACAATGGTTCCGCCCATGGTGCATGTTGTATCCTCGCCGTGCAACACGACCTCTTGTCTTTCCCACTCGAACTTCACTGTCTGATGTAGGGTGGAAGGCACCGCTTTAGCCGCATGAATCCAAGGTCGTCCTAACAGCAAGTTGTAAGATACCGTGGCGTCCAACACCTGGAATTCCATGGTAAATAGGACCGGGCCAATGGTCAGTTCAAGTACGACATCCCCCACAGTGGCTGTTCCGTTTCCGTCAAACCCCCGGACACAGATGCTATTCTCCCGGATTCTTCCACGGTCAATCTTTAACTGGTCCAGGGTGGATAATGGACAAATATTGGCGCTTGAGCCGTTATCCACCAATACTCGAGTTACCACCGAGTCTTCACATTTGACAGCTAGATATAGAGCTTTGTTATGCTCCGTACCTTCCACCGGCAGGTCATCATCTGAGAATGTTACCCTGTTCACCTCGAAAATCTTGCTGGCAATGGTTTCCAGGTGGTTTACGGAAATCTCACTGGGTACATGGGCCTCGTTCAGTATCTTTAACAGGGCCCTGCGATGTTCCTCGGAATGGAGGAGTAATGACAATAGTGAGATCTGGGCAGGCGTTTTTCTCAGCTGCTCAACCACAGAATAGTCTTGTACTTTCATCTTCCTCAGGAAGTCTTCAGCCTCTTCCTCTGACACTGGCTTCTTGGTTGCCACTGGGTTGGTTTTTCTTAACTCCACCGGAACAAAACATCGACCTGATCGAGTCAGCCCTTGCGCTTCACAACTGACTTCTTCCACCTGTTTTCCTTGGTACGTCACCACTGCTTTTTCATATTTCCAGGGCACAGCCCTGCTGTCAAGCATAGGCAGTTGGACCACCGGCTTTATGGTTACCCGTTCTCTACATACCCCTTTCAACACGACCGCCGGTGTGGGCAGGATCCCTGGTATTACCAACTTACTTGGCTCGGGTTTGCTTGCTATGACGGACGGGTTCTTCCCCCATAATACTACCGGCTTGACACCTTCTCCCTGCGACTGTACATTTGTTCCTCCACTGGTTAAGACTTCTTTTGGGGCAGCTTGGATCATCATCACTGTTTGTGAGGGTTTTCTTAATTCACCTCCCTCACACACCAACTCAATCATGTGAGCTTCGTGGTGCGCTGGCAGCGGATTTTGGTTGATGTTAGGAGCCTCCGGTGTCTGGACCTCGATCTTATTGGTGTCAATAAGATCCTGTATGGCATGCCTTAACTTCCAACACTTCTCGGTATCGTGCCCGAGCATCCCTGAACAGTATTCACAACTGATTGAACGATCCAAATTCTGAGGCGGGGGATTTGGTTCCCGAGTATGGACAGGACTAACCAAACCTAATTGCCGCAGCTTGTGGAACACAGCGGTGTAGGTTTCTCCCAGTTCGGTGAAGGTTCTTTGCTTCCGCAACCTGTCATTTCTGGCATCTGAATTTCCCCGGAAACCTGCCCCTGAAGGATTTCTATATGCCCTTGGTGGAGGGTAAGTGTTTTGTGGTGGTGCATATATGTTCTGGGGAGCCGGTGCGCGCCATTGTGGGCGAACCGGAGGCTGAGTGTATACCTGGGCTTGGTGTACGGAACAATGTGGTTCTCGAGGTGGATAGAAATTTTGTGGTGGGTTGTATGGGTAGTTTGACCTGTGAGGCCTGGGTTGGTTGTAGTGCGGCCTGCCAGCCCTGGACCAACTGCCTGCCTCGATCGTGGCAACCTCTTCTTTCTTTCTTCTTAGCGCACCTCCCGTGCCGCTTTGAATAGCCTGGGTTGTGGCCTTAAGTGCCGAATAGTTTAAGATCTTATCCGACCTCAAACCTTCTTCTATCATGACCCCTATTTTGACCACCTCGTTGAAAGATTTTCCAACCGTTGTCACCAAGTGACCAAAGTAGGTTGGATCCAATGTCTGCAAAAAGTAGTCTACCATTTCTCCCTCTCTCATGGGAGGATCGACCTAGCTGCTTGTTCTCTCCAGCGGAACCCGAACTCGCGAAAACTTTCCCCGGGTTTCTTCCCAGTTCTCAATAACGTGAGACGGTCAGGGACTATCTCCAGATTGTATTGGAAATGACCTGCAAAAGCCTGCGCCAGGTCATCCCACGTGTACCACCTGCTGAAATCCTGCCTGGTATACCATTCCAGTGCAGATCCGCTCAGACTTTGGCCGAAATAAGCTATCAAAAGCTCATCCTTGCCTCCTGCCCCTCTCATTTTGCTACAGAATCCCCGCAAATGTGCCATGGGATCACCGTGCCCTTCATATAAATCAAACTTGGGCATCTTGAACCCAGCCGGGAGTTGGACATCTGGGAAAGGGCACAGATCTTTGTATGCCACGCTGACTTGATTGCCCAGCCCGTGCAAGTTCCTGAAGGATTGCTCCAGGCTTTTGAACTTTCTTAACACTTCATCCTGTTCAGGGGCCTTAACCGGCTTCTCAACCTCTGCCGGTACTTCCAAATGGGGATTGTAAGCCTGTGGTTCCGGTGCGTGGAATGTAGGCTCAGGGGGATAGTATTGTGTATCGTGAGCCTGAAACAATGGCTCACTGGTCGTTCGCTGCAAAGGGGCTGATGCAGGTCCCACAAAAATGGGAATATTGGGTGTTGGGAGAGGTTGATGGGGTGGTGGAGCTTGGGAATCATGAGGGCTTCTTTCTTGATGATAGAGGGGATTTGGGCGGCTTGTGGAAGGGCCAGAGTGAGGGTACTCCGGCACGTGTCCCAGTGTCTCCAGGGCTCTTTTGCGTTTTGGCCAGGGCTAGCTGCATTGCATGCATCTCTAGTCCCATCCTTTCAATCTTTTCCATTGCCTCTTTTAGCAACTGGCTCATCGGCCTTTCTTCCTCATTACTATTCTCTGAAGTAGTCATGCTTGTTGCTACCGGTCCTTTGGATCTGGTTTGGTATGAATGTGTTGCCAGAATTCTTTAACAACTAACTGTCTGATATCAGACAACAACAAACTTTGTTAGTGTTAGAGCTTAACAGATTTGATCATAACACATAGAGGATGCAATGCACCTAGGCAGTTAACCGTTTTTACATGCTTTGTTTCAAACCACATGCGTCATCCCGGTTTGTTCATTCGTTTCTTTTTAAAGTATTTTGCGAAACCCCGCGTTTTATTTTATTTACATTTTTTCTTTATTTATTAAAAGCGGTCGAATCTTATGGGGATTGCCTACGTATCACGTCCCCGCGTGAATCAGACCAGGCGTAGTTCTGCCTTAAAGTAAAGACACATAGAAATTCTTCCGGAGTCACTTAATTTCATTATCAAAATTTGCTATTACACATTGCTTCAAACAAAATAGCAACAGTACAGACTCCACGGTTCTTTGACCCTATTTGATTGAAGGAAAAATGGAAAACAACATATGGGAAAACATCAAAGCTCAACTAAAACAAGACTCGACCAGAGGTTAATTTTCCAACTTAGGGACCCGCGAGACATCATTCGGCCTTTTCGCGGTTCTAGGTGCGAGATCCCTTTCGAGCTGCTCCAACTCGTGCATGGTCTGTTTGACATAACCCATCACTGCTGGGAGAACGGTAACACAGGTCATGTTTTCACACCGTCGACACCTTCTGATGATGGCATGGGCAATGGCCCTGATCTTGTCTCTGGTTTTTTTCTTCTCTATGAGTAGGTGTCTTATCTGATCACTGCACGTCTTGAATACCTGTGAGTCCTGTATATGCTGATCCCTCAGCTGTCGCACTTCTTCCTTCATTTGGGCCAACAAGTCGTAACAGTATCTACTCTCCGATTGGAAATCCCCGGCCTGCTTAACTGCTTTAAACTCGAGTGTAGCCATCTCCCTCTTTATTTTGGCCACAGTCTTCTCGTGGTCACGTTTCAATTGGTTCAAACACCGGCGATGCTTATCTACTCTTGTTCCCCACCGTGCCTTGAACTCTGTCATGACCTTTTCGGATTCTTCTAACCTGTCTCGCCATTCCGCGATCTCCCTTTTCAAACCCTTTATCAACCGCTGGTCTGATCGACTTCTGGGCTGCTCGTCGAGAGACAATCTCAATTTTTGGATTTGGGCCTTAAGCTCTTCGTTCTCTTGGATCAATCTATTCTTTTCGCTTCGATCCGCCGCGACTTGTACGCTATTATCGAATTTCAGACTATCCATTTGTAGCTTCAAATCGCCAATCTCTGCCCGATAACCCTTCTCTTTTGCTAACCAGTTCCATTGCCCTTGGGATGATTCTACGAAATCTTTGAGATGCGGCCTCTTAGCCGGTCTTTCGTAGGACAGGCTACCTCTAAACCAAGCGTGATATCCTGGGGCGACTTCCCCTTTTGCCGTATCAATCACACAAGTGTTTGCTGTCAGATGTTGGCATTCACTCCAGATTTGGCGAACTTCTTCTTCAGGGAAATGACCGTTCGGACTGATTTCAATCACTTGGGTACTCAAATCTTCATCTTTTGGTACCACTTGGTACCTCCCAAGTTGCCTCAAAACCCGATACGGTGCATAGGGTTGGATACTTTTCAGTCCCATCAACAGAAAGTGAGGCCGGGTTGCCGGCATGTATATGATTTCCTCGATAGGTGACCATCCGAGCGTCCATTGGATTTGGCTGGCAGTGAGAGTTCGGAGAAATGAGGTCCATGATGTGACTCCCTCAGGTAAATTGAGCCCTTTGATTCTCGTGTAGAATTCTCCAATACAAGTTTTCTCTGGCGAACCATAACCCAAAAGTGAGGAGCGATGGCATAAATGATCGGTCATCCACATTTGCAACAGTAGGTTACATCCTTCGAAAAAGTCGCCCCTGGCTCGACAAGCAGTGAGAGCCCGAAAAATGTCAGCCATAATCATAGGCGCCAGAGTACTTTTATCTTGGGTAAGCAAAGTATTGACGACCCCGGTTATCCTTAGATCAATGTTTCCATCTTTCCTAGGGAACACTATAAGACCCAGAAAGGCTGTCATAAAAGCCACTAGCCTGTGTTCGTCCCATTTTTGTCGGTTGCCTCTACTGCATAGTTTGAAATCCGGCTTATTGAACCCGCCCACGTGGCCGTATCTAGCATATATGAGGTGGAGACTGCAGAATCCTTTGGCAAGATCTGGATGGTGGAACGTCCGAGGTATTTTTAGGAAATCCAAAAACCTGTGTACCGTGACAGCTCTAGGTGCAATCAAGTATTTGAACCTAAAAGGGGCTTCATCAATCCCGATGTACCCTGCTATTTCTTCCAACGTCGGGGTGAGCTCGAAGTCCGAAAAATGGAACACGTTGTGTGCGGAATCCCAACAAGTGACCAATGATCTGATGATATCACCCCGAGGCTGAACGTTTAGTAGGTCCGGGAGACCTTTCAGATATTTCCTTACTTTGTCTTGCCCTTTTTTGCCTAAGTCGTTCCACCATAATCGCAACTCAAACGGGACCTTGGTCATTAGTGAAAAAGGTTCGTTTTGTACCGTGCTCATCCTGCACATTTATTAGGGTGATTATGCCAAGTGAATAAAAATAAAACTTTATTTAGACGTATAAAGTTTTTTTTTTTTTTTGAAAATTCAGGGTCTAAAAACTTTCATGACTTTTGACAAAACAAATATATATATATATATATATATATATATATATTTTTTAAAAAACAAAACAGAACGACGACCTTTTTTTTTTTCTTGTTCTGCTATTTTTCCTTTGCGTTCAATAAAACAAAACTAATAAGACGTTTTCTTTTCATTTTCTCAAAATTTCGGCAGAGTTTTGACGGTATTTTGGCATTGGCCCTTTTTTTTCAAAAATAAACAATTAACCCCTTAACCGCTATTCCTTCCCCCTTTTTTTTTTTTTTGTTTTTCCAATTTTACGTTATTCAAACACTGGTCAGCATGCACGCTCGAGACAAATAAATGCACGGAAAACAAATGGGATGCATTAGGATGGTCTTTTCATATCAGGTTGCTTGTCCTAGACGGACCCAACCCCTGTGTTGAGTCCCCTAAGTCAAAATGCAACATGATGCAAATAAGCGTTCCTACTAGGGATCCGGCATGAAGTCACGTTATTCTATGTTCAAAAACCTGGGTCAGTGTTCTAGACAGTGTACCCGAGCGGACAACTCGAGTCGAGGAGGGGGCAACTTACCGGGAACCAAAAGGCCGTCCGGCTTCGTAACTTATCCGTCCTCTTTCTTATTTCGGGTATTGACACTAACAGAATAGGGAGTCTCGACCGGCGAGCTTCTCCCCGGAGGTAAGAAGAGAAGGGTTTCGGCACAGTTTATATACAGTCCAAATAATATCAAAGCGGTAAAAGCAGCATTTAGCACATTAGGCTCAAACATGTAAAAATCAGATAATAAATAAAGCCAAATAATAACAATTATTTTAAGCTCGAATTCTTAACCCTGAACCAGTGGTTCTGGGTCGTCGAAATCCCCAGCAGAGTCGCCAGAGCTGTCACACCTCCTTTTTCCGTACCCGCGAGGGGACAAGGGAGTTTTTTCCAATTAAAGGACAATCGAAAGGGGATTTATTTGTTTATTTCAGAGTCGCCACTTGGGAGGTTTAGGGTGTCCCAAGTCACCAATTTTAATCCCGAATCGAGGAAAATAATGACTCTATATTACAGTCTGCGTACCAGAAATCTAGATAAGGAATTCTGTTAACCCGGGAGAAGGTGTTAGGCATTCCCGAGTTCCGTGGTTTTAGCACGGTCGCTCAACTGTTATATTTGGCTTATTTATCTGATTTTTAATACAATATGAACTTATGTGCAAATTTATCTTTTAACCGCTTTATTATTATTGTTTTTACAAGAATGTGAACATCGCTTAAAATATATCTTTGGACTGTGTCACATGAAATGCACCCACAATCCGAAACATATTTTATTTGATGTTTTAGGATTTGGATTTGGGTCGCATGAAATGCACACCCGAGTTTAAGAAAAATTAAATTATTGAAGACGCGCCTAAGCAACTAGCGCATTATTATTTTTGCGGAGGCCGTGGAATTCGCTAAACAACCCTCATGAATTCTAAGTAATTTTAAACAGGTATTTACTGAGGGCCCCGCAATTTGTATTTTTATTCGGCGAGGCTAATCTCATTTTTTTTTTTTAAAAGAATTTGCAACGTCATGGAAATGCATCTCAGGCCACGCCACAATCAATGCGCCCGTGACTAGAGACATATTTCGACTCCGTTGAGATTTGGATTTGGGTCACATAAATGTGCACCCGAGTTTAAGAAGGTAAGGTTTATTAAAGCGTGTCCTAAAGAGACTAACGTGTTGTTATTTTAGGAGGGTTGTGAGATTTGCTAAACAACCCGTCCTGGAAACTAAATGCTTCAATAATATACATTTAACAAGGGCCCCGCATATGCGCGTTTTGTTTATTTTCATCGAGGCTCATTTCGTTCTTATTTTAAAAGGATATCCTATAGCAACTACGTTTCTTGTCGTGTTTGTCTCTATCAATTGAAAACAGTAGATAATCCTAATTAATTACATGCTTGCAAGTCGTTTGTAATGGAATTCGGAAATGCTTAAAAAAAATCGGGACCGAAGCTGCATGCACAGTCGGCCAAACAAATAATCATGGGCCCAAATCCAGCCCACGCGTGATTGGCCAGACCTGGGCCACTGCTCGTTCGATGCGGGCCTGCCTGGTCTGTCTTCGACCTGGGCTCGACCTTCATGAGGTTGAGGCCCTGAATTTGTGTTCTTTATCTTGAAACATGATTTTAAGAGTCATATATGGCAATTTATTGGAAAGGCAAGAACTTAATTTACAGTGTACAAGTTTCATGCTTGGACTACATTACATCATATATGGCACAGTAAACTAAATCTGAGATGCAACCTAATTCATTGAGACCACCTTTATCTAACAAGCATACATATATAATTATCATTCGATACCCTATGTTGACCTCAACTAGGCTTGTTAGCTAACTTCAGTATCCCAAAATATGAGCTATTAGACATTACATGACGTTCAACACAACAGTACATGTATATAAACAACATCTGCAGATCTTCTCTTTTATACTCATTGCTCAAACTTTCGAGTTACATTGGTAGTGTAATTGTGTACCTGGTATGGAGAACAAAGAAGGAAGGAATGATCAGCTAGGCAGTATGCAGTAAACACAGCAACAACAGATACTCAGCAACAACACAGCAACAACCAAATAACCACGAAGATGAAGCTCACACGTTGGTCGAACAGCAGACAAATATTCCCAGGAAGCAAAATAGGAAACAAGACCAATCGAGAAAAGAACCAGAATATTTTGTGCTATAGCCGACAGAAATTCAATAACCACCAAAGCTCAGTACACAACCACCACAGTTTCAAACAATCAGGAAGACTACAAACTCAATGTTCAGCACACAAAACTCAATGTAGTAGCAATCACAGCTGAAGATACACAGGCTTCTCTTAATGGAACAGTAATCAACCTAGTTAGGATGACCAGCTTGATTTCTTACGCAGTTTTGGACAATGTTCAGTTACAGTATTTTCTGGAAATTTCTTTCTGTTTTTCTTCACTTTTCTTTAACTCACAAAATCCCTCTCAAGACTAAAATTTTTCCAGCCCTCTTTAAGTTATCAAATGGCCTATTTATAGGCCAAATGAAACAGTACAGCTGAGCTGCTTGTCCTGCCAATTGGCAGAATGCCCATACCCTTTAAGCCCATGCCTAAGCATCCTTGGTGCCAGCCCCTTTGTTCCCCACGCCTGGTCTTTGTTTAATCAAGAGTTATGGGCTCGTTTTATTTATTCATTTTAAGCCCCATACTCTTATGTCTTGTCCCCCATTGGCATTAGTTTAATCCTAATTTAGTACCCCATTTGTCAGCTCACTTAAACTAATTACTTCTGTTCTTTTTAACACCCCAGAATACCCCTGTCAACCTTGATTATTACTGCCCCTGCCTATTGCAGCATCAGGGCATTTTTTATCTGATGAAAGTTCGAACTTAAGACTGCCTGGGCTGTACCTTTTCAGTCAGTTTTACAGTGCAAACGACCCATTTCAAACAATCCTGGGTCATACAGTCAGTGGCAAAGCTCAATTAGTCATGCGACATTATTAGCTCATTCGGTTTATTAGTTATAGAAAACTAATCGACGACATTTATCGAGTCGACTATACTAATTATAGCAGGTAATAATCAATCGCTCACATAAACAATACATTTAGGGACCTAAAGGGCATCAGACAATTTTTGTTCAATTACTGGGGCCTATATGAGTTAACTTATCTGACGATTAAACTAATCGACGATCATGTTTATCACAGAGTACATTCAGAATCATACACAGAACACAATCGACCAAATAAAAAGGTCTTTACAGAGAAGAAAGAAATCCGGATGAAAATAACAAAAATAACAAACAAACACAACGAAACATGCTGACCACTTAATCAAAACTAACACAAAAGAAAGGAAAACTTACCGAAAATGTTTAAATCAAACAGACCCAAATCTGATTCAACTTCGACCTTCTGAGGCCGAACAAACTTTAATCAGGGTGTTCTCACACGAGAACACCTTGATTAAGGTCTATTAGACCTCAAACCCATGTCAAAACTGGCCGGGTTCCCCAGGTGCATGTGTTTCAAAAGTCTGGATTTCCAGATCTGGATTTTTAGGAGTTGTGGGTAGATTCGGACCAAACCAAGCTTGGTTTGGTCACGAGGAAGGTCAGGGGAATGTCTGGTATGAAGATGGGGTGGTTTGGCATAGGTCCGGGTTCGACTCAAATCTTCAAACGAAGATTCGAGACGAGGGAAGGTGATTCGAGGCAAGAGGGTAACAGATCCATGTTCAGGAGAGTGAGGGGGTCTTAGGGTGTTCAGGAGGTGGTCACCGGCGTTCGTGCCGCCGGCTTTAATGGCGAGGGAGATGGGGGCGGCTAGGGTTTCTAATGGGAGGTCCGGGTTTGAGCTTGGGGACGATGGGATGGGGTGTTGGTATAGGGGGCGTGGGGTGTAAGGGAAGGCTTATATATGGTCTAGGGGTTTAGATCTGAGCCGTTGGATCATATGATCTCAACGGCTTGGATCTGATGCTGAGAAATGAGACGGGGTCGTTTGGTAGTTAAACGGGGTCGTTTGATTTAAGTGAGGGGTTGGGTCAGGCTGGTTATTTGGGTCGGGTTTTGAAGCGGGTTACTTGATAGAGGTCCTGAGCCGTTGGATCGAGAGTTTGAACGGCCCAGATTGATTTGCCTGAAACGGCGTCGTTTCAGAAGAGGCCTGGGCAGCCGGACTTGGACTGGGTCAGATCGTTGGTTTGGGCCTGTTTTATTTCATTTCTTTTGGGCCCAAACCGGTTTTCCCTCACTCTTTTACTTTTCTTTTTTTTCTCTTTTTTTTTTCTTTTTTTTTCTTTTAATAATAATAAAAATAGTGAAATTAAAATCAACAACACTGTGACATTTCCACATAATTATCACAAAATAGTTAAGTAAGTTAAATCACAACCTAGAACGAACGACGCACATATATTCATATTTTTGAATTTTCTTTTAACGACACATATACTTTATATATATATATATATATATATATATATATATATATATATATATTTTTTATTTTCGTTTGATAATGACTAGATGCAAAATGGACAGACCCACAAACACATGTCACGGACAGATCGAAAAATTGTACAGCGAAACCATTTGTCACTATTTTTATTTTCTTTTGGAGCGATTGTCCGTAAAGCAAAAATCACGTGCTTACAGCTGCCCCTCTTTGCCCGAAGACACGAAGGGTTTTCGCGCAAAGATAAAGCGAGCGATTTTTGCCCGTCCGAATACTCCGTGTGAAGCATTTTTTTTCCGTTTTCTACCCAGTTATATACAACTACAATATCATACCACTTAAATATAATTTTTATACAAATTTTATATCATATATCTTTTGTATATTTTGTATCTGATTTATACATAGTAAACACATATTTCATACAACTAATTATATATACCAAAAAGGCCTAATTTTATTAACATACTCTTCATTGCAGCGCCTCAATTTCACACTTAAAATTAGTCTGTTCATATCTTCATATTTTCTCTATAAATAAACAAGTCAAAAATCAGTATCAATACACCCTTTTAAAAGTTTACAAAAGCAGTTTCAATTTTATAAGAAAATAGATGAAAATGGCTTCAGATTCAACCACTTCTCTGTTCTTGACGATATTCCTTATTACACAAATACAACTTTTATACAATTTTATAAAATATATCTTTTGTATATTTTGTATCTGATTTATACATAGTAAAAACAAATTTCATACAACTAATTATATATTATACGACTTATCTACAACTTTCACACATTATTTTTACCCAGTTAAATACAACTACAATAACATACAACTTAAATACAAATTTTATACAAACTTTATACAATATGTCTTTTGTATATTTTGTATCTGATTTATACATAGTAAAAATAAATTTCATACAACTAATTATATATTATACGACTTATCTACAACTTTCACACATTATTTCTACCCACTTAAATATAACTACAATAACATACAACTTAAATACAAATTTTATATAAACTTTATACAATATGTCTTTTGTATATTTTGTATCTGATTTATATATAGGAATGAAGAAGGATTTACAACAAATTATATATTATACAACTTATCTACAATTTTCATACATTTTTCTACTTAGTTATATACAACTACAATATCATACAACTTAAATATAATTTTTATACAGTGTTGTACAACTTTCATACAATAGTTAAATGAATAAAAGAAAAATAAATAAATAACAGAATGCAATTTTTCTACAATTTTACTACAATTTCTGCAATATAATATATGTCATGTCTTCTTCTTCTTTTTCGAGTTTCAATCTGAAATTCAGCCAAAACCAAGTCTAATCTTCACCAAAACCCATCAAAATTGAGATATAAACTCCAAACCATATTCCAATTATTTGCAACAACACTCAATCCAAATAAATAATGATTTTTGAAAACCCAAATTCGAATTTAAAGTTTCAAAGCTTTTTAATGGCTGTCAATGGTAGAATTGCTGTCACACCTCCTTTTTACGCCCCCGCGAGGGGTGAAGGAGTTTTTTCCAATTAAAGGACAATCGAAACGGGATTTATTTATTTATTTCAGAGTCGCCACTTGGGAGATTTAGGGTGTCCCAAGTCACCAATTTAATCCCGAATCGAGGAAAAGAATGACTCCATATTACAGTCTGCGCACCAGAAATCCGGATAAGGAATTCTGTTAACCCGGGAGAAGGTGTTAGGCATTCCCGAGTTCCGTGGTTCTAGCACAGTCGCTCAACTGTCATATTTGGCTTGATTATCTAATTTAATACATGTTGAACCTATGTGCAAAATTTAACTTTTAACCGCTTTTATCATTTACTGTTATTTTTATCAAGAATTTGCAACGTTGTGAAAATGTATCTCAAACCGCGTCACAATCAATGTACCCGTGGTCGTCGACACACTTTGACTCCGTTGAGATTTGGATTTGGGTCACATAAATGTGCACCCGAGTTAAGGAAAATAAATTATTAAAGGCGCGCCTAAAGCAACTAGCGTATTGTTATTTTGGGGAAGGCCGTAAAATTCGCTAAACGGCCTGTCCCGAATTCTAAGTATTTTAATATATACATTTAGAGGGCCCCGCAACTTGTGAATTTTTTATTTGTCGAGGCTCGTCTCATTCATTATTTTAAAAAGAATTGCAACGTCATGGAAATGCATCTCAAACCACGCCACAATCAATGTACCCGTGATTAGAGACACATTTCGACTCCGTTGAGATTTGGATTTGGGTCACATAAATGTGCACCCGGGTTTAAGGAAATAAATTATTAAATGCGTGCCTAAAGATACTAACGCGTTATTATTTTGGAGAAAAGCCGTGAAATTTGCTAAGACGGCATATCCCGAAAACTAAGTATTTAACACATATATTTTTGTGAGGGCTCCGCAATCTGTGCGTTTTATTTGGCGAGGCTCGTCTTATTTTTATTTTAAAAAAAAAAGGATAAGGCTAAAATAACTACATTTTTCTACTTTGCGAGGCCATGGACAATTCAACTGATGACACACCTCGATTTCTATAGGATTAAAATTAATTAAGCGGAGGTCATGGGTTGTAGATTGAACTTATTTGATGGAAAGAGTATTTTTCGTGGAATTAAGCTTACTACCATAATTTTAAAATTACCACTATATGTATAAGCAACTATTAAGAAGAACTAAATAATTAAAATTTTCAGAATGTGTACAAACACCTATTGTGACAATATTTGGATAATCAACAACCTAAACATGAGGAAACGAATGCCAAATAACTGCTTAGAGTAACAAAACAAAAGAAAAGACATTCACAGCCAAATTTCAATGCCATACGGAGTTAGCCAGAAATAGCAATTCGCAAACATCATGTATATATGTCTCGCTCAATTACCTACGATCCATGTGAGCTAGGATTACATTTCAATATCATATATACATATTGCCCAAAAGCAAATACGAAGGATATGGGCAGAGGTGACCTACTTGTGATTAACGTTTGATACGTCGAAACTGCGACGAAACCTCGGACAATAACCTCGACGTACCGGACCTCGACGAACAACGACGACCTCTATGGAAATAGAAAGCTCGAACCAAGACTGTCAGCGACCCGAGATGCTGGCTGCTGCTGTTTTTTTTTCTCTTTTCGACGCAGCAAACTGGTACGTGAATATGAAGCAAAAGGGGTCGTTTGGAT
Organism: Nicotiana sylvestris; assembly: GCF_000393655.2. Classification (NCBI taxonomy): domain Eukaryota; kingdom Viridiplantae; phylum Streptophyta; class Magnoliopsida; order Solanales; family Solanaceae; genus Nicotiana; species Nicotiana sylvestris. Next base: position 171,967,886 of record NC_091059.1, on the reverse strand, counting down.
GTGAGGAAGGAGCAACTATGGAGGGTCGTTTGGGCAGTGGTCGATGCTGCTACTGGTTGCTGGGAATACGAGGGGAGACGACACAGGGTGGTCGTTGGGTTGGTTGTGGCGACGTGGGTATGGATGGGTATGTCGCTGGCTGGAGGCGTCACTGGACTGGTGATGGCGAAACAGCAGTGGTCGTCGGAGCAGGTGGTCGACGAAGGAGAAGAACACAGCAACAACTGCTCGACGGGCTGCTAATTCGGGGTTTGAGCTACCATTTTCGTGTAGCTGGAGCTGGTTTTTCGACCGGTTGCGATGGAGCTTGGAGGAGAAGGAGTGGTCGTTTGCTGGCAGTTTGGGCAGTAGGGTCGACGAGAGGAGCTGGGCAGCAGCCGCAGCAATGGTGGTTTCACGGGCTGCCCATAGCTGCTGGACGACGGGAAGGTGAGCGGGTGGCGGGGAGCTGGTGGTTTATGGGTAGGGTTTTTAGTTTGTTTTTTTCCAGAATCTTGAAGAAGATGAAGACCATCCACAGTCCGTGGGTTTTTCTCCTAGGGTTTCTTTGTTTTCTTTAGGAAGAAGAAGATCAAGTGAAAGTGTTCTCTCTCTCCCCTTCAAAATCAGTCCCCCCCTCCCCATTTTTCTATCCGTGTGTTTTGTATCTTGTTCAAATAACATGGACCTCACGTGTGTAGGGGTCCAAGACTTGTGTCCCCCATGCGCGGTGGGGTTCCCCGTGTGTGGTGTTCCGTCCGTGTTCCCCACGCGTGTCCCCCATGTGTGGTGGGCTCGGATTATTACGGGTTAGGTCCGAAAATTAGGCCTAAAAACGGGTAGTTTGAACCCAAATATTATTCTTTGCCCAGACCCGAGAATAAAATATGATGTTATTCAATTAATCCTATGCAAGCAGAATAACTACCAAACTAAGACTAACATTTAAAACAAAACTATTTCTTTTCTTTTTTTAGTATTTTTCAAGATTAAAATAGCTACAAAGCATAAATAAAATTATTTTTGTCATTTTCGTTTTTATATAAAGATAAAATATAAAGTAATATTTTTGTATTTTTCAAGATTAAGATGGCTACAAAAACGTCAATAACTTTTTTTTTTTTAATTTTCGAAATTATACAACGATAAAAACATAAAGTACTATTTATATATTTTTTAAGTTAAAATGACTACAAAACATTAATAAAACTATATTTTTTTTATAATTTTCGAAATTATATAAAGTACAAAAATAAAGTACTATTTTTTTGTATTTTTCATGTTTGTGAGAAATACATAAGCTAAAATTTATATATATATTTTTTGTAATTTTTCTTTTGCGACTTAATAAAGTAAAATAGTCAAAATAGCTATATTAGACCCAATTTAAATATTCACGCTAAAAATGTGAAAATTCCCGGGGAGGATCAAAAACCACACGTCTACAATTGCTGCTCTCTTTTTCTTTGCTTTACAAAACTGAAATTTGGGATTGAGAGATAGAGAGAGACCTAGAGAGAATTTTTAATTTTTTGCAACAACATCCAATCCAAACAAACAATGTCTTTTGAAAACTCAAATCCAAATTCAAAGCTTCAAAACTTTTTAATGGTTGTCAATGGTGGAGGGGTTACAGATTTTCGCTGGTTTTAGAAGAGGAAATAGTGGGTGATTAAAGAGGAAATCGTGGGGTGTGGTTTGATACGTGGGTGAGGGGGTGGGATTTGGAGAGAGAAACTTGGGGGGAGTGAGAATATACGGTAACGTTAAATTAGGAGACTAATTAATACCATAAAAACACCTAAAATATACATAAATGGTAATTAGGTAGACAAAAGGTAATTATATTAAAAATTAAGCATGGAGGGAAAACTATAAAATAATATAGCACTTATTTTATAGCAAATTAAACAACATGTTATAGCACCTAAAACATTTTTTTTTACAAATTAAACAACATCACTTATTTTATAGCAATTTTGTTTTAGCTAAAAGTAATATAGCACAAATGAAGGGAAAACTATAAAATAAGTGATGTTGTTTAATTTGTGTAAAAATAAATGTATTTGGAGTTCCGGAACAAAAAAAACAGCAACTATAATCATATGCACCCATCAGACTATATTAATTTATTACAACTAACTACATATATAATAAATTGAAATAAAGATACATGTAAATTAATCATGATTAACAAAAAAAATAAACAACTAAACTATGTTAATTAATTACTTAGTTTAGTTGTATAATGCATCAATGTTGATTTATTCCTTTTGTGGAGAGCACAAAGTATACTGGAATAAGAACTTTGAAAAGAATATTAGACAACTAAACAAATAATGAAAATTTCCACGAATCTACATGCAATACAGAAAAATCGAAATATCAGAACGGTTTAGACATGAAAGCAATATGATGGGAGATAAGCGTATAATCATCTCTACGTTTCTACCAATATCATATTGTACATAGCTCTCAGAACTATCAGAGGATATGAGACGTGCTCCGAAATAATTTAATCATTCCATCTAATTTAGCACTTTTTCTTCTAGTCAACATATTTTGATTAAAATTGGAAAAAATAACATTGTATAATTACTCTTAAAATATAGCCGGAAAAATATATATTTTCTATATATATTTATATATTGTATGTTGTATACAAAAATTATACAACTTTTATATATTTTTTTAACTACCAAATATAAATAGTTTCTGGCGCGGGCTAAAAATGATAATACCCCAAAAAATTGACTAGTTGATTAATAGCCTATTTGGCCCGAGCTTCCTTTTCTTCAAAAAACTTTATGAAAAACTTGAAATTCATATAAACTTAACTTAAAATTACACGAGAAATTACTTATACAGACTTTTATCACTTAATCATAAATAAGTACTATATATTTTAATCTTGATTATTTTACTTAATTATAATAAATTAATGTGGTTTAATGTAAATATGAGTAAGTGTATCACAAGGTACGGTGTAACAAAACGCTGGCCCGGGCACTGCAAGAGCATTGGCATGTGGTGGGGGTTTATATAATGTTTTATCTGGGGCATTTGCATTTATACTCGTTTTTTATGTCACGTTTTAATTTGTGCTCGCTTTGCAAAAAAAATTGCAAGCGTACCCGCTTTTTCGCATAACTTCAGCATACGGGGCTGAAGTAGCAAAGACAATCACGCAAAACTTCAGCATTCTAGTAGCCGGGCCTGAAGTTCAGCTCTAGAGCTGAAATTTTTGTTTTGTAACTGTCGAACTTCAGCTCTAGAGCTAAAGTTTTGTTTGTAAGCTTCAGCTCTGGAGCTGAAGTTTTGTATTGTCAGTGAACCGGAACATAGTGCATAGGTACTCATCGATGCAGCGGGGACGAGACGACGTGACATACTACGATCACGTACAGAAGTGTTGTCCTTCGTCTCGGCAATATGGAACCTCTCAACAACTTTCACCCTTAACTAGCTAACTCGATGGGACGTCAACAACGGGAATGCCAAATGCAAGACTCGCAGCTTTGCCAGAAGCGACAAGGGGGGTGGGGGTGGGGGGCTGGGGAAGGCCGACGACTACATGAGGCCTATCATTCATTGGTTAGGGTTAGGGAAAAAAGCTAGCTGGAAGGATAAGTTGCTAAAACAAACGGGATGAGAGGATCGACCCGTTTAGATAAACTGGGAAACTTCAGCTCTAGAGCTGAAGTTTTTGTGTTGTAACTGGGAAACTTCAGCTCTAGAGCTGAAGTTTTTGTATTGTAACTGGGAAATTTCAGCTCTAGAGCTGAAGTCTGAGGCAATCACTACTGTTTTTGGTGTTTCACGGTTGATCAACTAGAAAGAAAAGAGAACTAAATAACTTCAGCTCTAGAGCTGAAGTTTTTGTTTTGTAACTGTCGAACTTCAGCTCTAGAGCTGAAGTTATTTAGTTCTCTTTTCTTTCTAGTGCTTGTGTGTTCCAGTTCTTTTCTTTCTTCTTCAGCTTATGCTTTTTTGTCTTTCGTTTTGTAATTTTAAACTCCAGTTATTTCTTGCTTACTGAATTATTAATACTCTTGAATTCAAATTTTATTTTAAACAAGTTCCCTTCTAAACCTACCTGATAAAGATAAAGAACTATCAATATACAAGCGTATTCAACATAAATTCTTATTATGAGTAGAACAACAACTTCAAATGTATTATATTACAGAATACAGAGGTACATTTAAAGCAAACATAAATTATTTCAATGTGTGCTGGCACAAAAAATAAATACGTACTACATAAAAGGTAAAAGTTAGAAGGAGGAGGAGAAAGGGGAAGGAAGAGGAGAAAGGGGGCTGAAGTTATTTAAAAAGTGGGTACAGGTTAAAAGTTTTTTAAAAAATCCTTCGTTTTCTTCTTCTTTCTTCTGTTGTTGTTGGTACTGCTATGAAACTTCAGTTCATGGATGATTGCCATAAATATGTTTATCAGATTATTTAAAAACAAATTATAAATAATTACGTAAATTAATAGAAAAATAATTTGTGAATATTTCCACGTACGTAAGTTAGTAGACAATGATAATTCTGTTCTTTTCACGTTTATTGTTTTCAAAATTTATGATTTAGAAACTGTTGGCGATCTGATTATTTGTCTAGTATGTTAGAAAGCTTTTTCAAAAACTTCAGCTTATATAGTGCTTAAATTTTTACAAATGAACTAAATAACTTCAGCATCTTCTGCTGAAGTTTTTGAAAAAGCTTTATGACAAAACTAATGAATTCAGGACAAAAAAACTTCAGCTTTTAGTGTTGAAGTTTTTACAAATGAACTAAATAACTTCAGCATCTTCTGCTGAAGTTTTTGAAAAAGTTTATCCAAGACAAAAAAACTTCAGTTTATTTAGTGCTGAAGTTTTTATAAATGAACTAAATAACTTCAGCATCTTCTGTTGACGTTTTTGAAAAGGCTACTAATGAATCCAGAACAAAAAAACTTCAGCTTATTTAGTGCAATTACAAACAAAAACTTCAGCAAATAGAGAACAAAACTTCACCTACCATGCTCAACAGTTACAAATAAAAACTTCATCATACTTAGTTCAACACACTTGTTACTTCAGGCCCGTCTACTAGAATGCTGAAGTTTTGTGTGATTGCCTTTGCTACTTCAGTCCCGTATGCTGAAATAACGCGAAAAAATGGGTACGCTTGCAATTTTTTTTGCAAAACGGACACAAGTTAAAACGTGATCCAAAAAGCAAGTATATATACAAATGCCCCTTTTCAATGCTCCACCTTAAATTAAGTTGGTTCAACACCTCATTACAGTTTCTGATTTTTTATATAAAAAGAAGAATTTGGGTACGGAGTTAAATGCTGTAACAACTAATAAGAGCTGTTAGCCTCTTACCACATGGCTTTTCTCATACAGGAATTAATTCACCGACAACATATGCATTATTGCCAACTTTTGTCACGTCCTAAACTATCCCTAGATGTGATTGGCACCCAACTAACACCACCTGCCAAGCGAATTCTTTTCTTTAAAGTTTAACCATTTACACAAACATTGGGAGAAAAAAAAATACAGACCTAATAATATTATTAATAATTAAAGAGGAAACGATTATCGCCAATACCTTAGTCAATTGATAGAAAAACTAACAATCACTCAATTAATAAAACTCTAGCCCAAATCCCACTCTAAGATCATGGAGCATCTAACAGAGTAATATGAGGTTTATTGACGGGTTTGCAAACCCCAAAGAAAAAAAAAAGAAATAACTAACACGAACTAGGTAAGTTTGAAACGAAAGCCTCCACGAACAATGTGGTGGCTCACCTCAGCAATAGGATCCACTCGAACAAACTCATCAGCCACTAGCTCTATCTCCCGCAACGGTATCTGCATAGAGATGCAGTTAAGGAGTGAATTATACGTAAATATAATCCAGTAAGATCCTCGACCCATCACTTTAAATACCTCTGGAACAAGTGTTAGAAAATACAAACACACTGCAACACGAATAATAAAGTAAATATGATAATTATACAATAACTCAATATATGTGTATCAACAGAGTTATTAAGAATTAACCAACATGGATACCCACTAAGGACTTATCAAAATTGCAGTGAAAGGAATTTACCAACACACTAACGAGTCCACAACGGCACCACAATGCCTCAAATATGTAACAAAGCATACACAATGCTTGAGTGATGTACAAAGGCATACACAATGGCCCAACATCATGGCGCACAACCATATCAAACTCAACATCATGACACAACCGTATCAAACTCAACATCATGGCGCACAGCCGTATCAAACTTAATATCATGGTGCACAGCCGTATCAAACTCAACATCATGGCGCACAGCCGTATCAAACTCAACATAATGGCGCACAACCGTATCAAACTCAACATCATGACGCACAGCCGTATCAAACTTAATATCATGGCGCACAACTGAATCACACTATCAAATAACTTATAAAATAATATTTTTTTTTCTTCATAAAATAATATATTTGCGGCTAGTCTAAGACCACCGACTCTGCCAAGCGCACACTTATCCCAACACATGGACCATGCAAAGAAAACACACTTTTAAAACCCGAAGTCTCACTTACCTCGCTAAATGGCATGTACCCTGATCTTGCAACGTCCGCAACATCAACTAAACAGCCTTCATGTCCTCTTTCTATCCAAAATACTCAATAACATGTCCGAATTAATTCAGGTGAACCATGTTCATAATATTTGGACAAGTCAATTATAAGTCAACTAATAAAATCCTGAAGTAAATCACAAAAAAATTGATTACGTATAATCTTATGAGTTCAATACATGTTTAAGTTTCAATCTTATTTCCAACTGACGGGTCAATTCTCATTTTTCCTAAATTTTAAGCTTGTAATTATACATCATTACTATATACCTCAATGTCATATTCTTAAAAGTATAAACATATCTCAATATCTGACACTATTCAATATTAAATTACAATTCCCCACAAAGTAGTACATATAGAGTAGTAATAATACTTCTGGAATAAAAATTAAAATATATAAATACTAAAGATACCAAACAGTATTTTTATGGGTAATGTCCGAAGTTGATCCCTTAATAACGAGTTCTCAGTTTGAACTCATATTCTTACACTTGATTTTAATTGCTCCAATCATTACCATATCATGATTGATATACTATCTCATAATTACTACTTGGCCTAAATAAATTGAAATTGTATTTCAAAGTTTAATAGTACCGGAAGCCTTTGAAAATATTGAGAAATTTCCCCAGAAAATCGCTTTGTGCGTCGCCGCTCTTACCCAAGCTCTTGTGCATGTATTCTTTCTACCACTAAAAGCAACAATTATCATCTCTACACCCTAAGTTATTTTACACGGAAAAAAAAGAAGGAAAAGGTGGGTTCGGCCCATGTGGTATCCTTTTCGATCTAAAGCTACTTACCTCAAAAGTTTAATTTGTAATATGTAATTAGTCCATTAACTATTTGTTTAATACACTATTTTATATATATTATAATAAATTTCCTCCCATTAGTTTACTAATTGAACCAATAGTTATAAATAAAACTGATTCTCAAATTTATTAATTTATTAGAATATAAAAATATTCGAGTTATTACAACTTCATGCCTATGCTATATGTGAATGGGTAGAAATAATATTACATTCATTGTTTTTTCTTTAAAAAATATAAATTAGTGTAACATCTATATATATGTTTACAAAATTATTCATATGAAGTTATGAACTTACTAATATATTTAGACCTGAAGCAGTGCTATGGCGCGAATACAATTAGTCAGGTCAGTGGGTTTAAATACCGAATAATTAATTAGGCATGAGCTTACCGAATATATATACTGTCTTACTGTACATTCACTCCCAACTTTAATGTTCGTTTCATACAAAAAAAAAACACTGGACATCTTTAAAATGACCGATTAATTTACTTTAATAATCAATCGAACTCCTCTTCTACTAGTGTTATTATTTTATTATTATGTTGTTGTGTTTGAAGAGCTTCATAGCCTTTCACGTAATGCAGGTGGTGGTTTGCGTGGGGAGAGAGCATTTTGATAAAAGGAAAAGGCAGATTAAAGAGATTAGAATTTTTAAAGAAATGAAATGGATGTCATTATCATAATGGAATAATTCGTCGCACAAAGTCATGATATCCTTGGAAGGAAATGGGGGTAGGCCATTTCTTGTCGCACAAGTTGTTCCAAAGTTCTTACGCAACACAACATGTGGCTGTTTGGTCTTGAAAGGACTGAATTATTCTTCTATACATGATCTTTCCTATACTTAATGGAGAATGAAGTGACATGAATAATGAGAATTCATATAACTACCGATTCTAATTTGTATATAGTTGTTGATATGTATATCTCCTTATCATTCTGAAACAAACGATGACAAAGTTGCCAATGACTACCACCATACTGTATTTCCCTATTCTGAAACTCCTAAAATGCTGTGTATTTGAATAAAAAGGGATGGAAATATAAGAGCAGAACAAGGAAGCACTTCTCTGTTAGCTCGCGGCTCTCCTTTTCTTTCCAGTTTCCGTAAAAATTGTACGAGGCGCCTTATTTGGACGTCCTTTTTTAACCTGTAGCCGCTTTGTCTTTCTGTTTGCACCCGTACCCGTTTTTTTGTTAAAAGCCTTTTAAAAAGACTATTTTGCCCTTCTTCATTAAAAGACTACTTTCTCTCCAAGTATACACTAGTCCTTTACTGTCTCTGTCTCTCCCGTTATTCGCGTTTTTTGATTTGTTCTTTTTTGAAATCAAAGGGTTTTCGTCGTTGTTTTGATTTTTCAACTGCTATTCGTCGTGTTCCCACATTACGACTTAATCACAGGTACATTGTATTAATTTTCTGGGTTTTATTTTACGATTTTCTGTGTTTTTTTTTCTGGTTTTGGTTTTGATAGTCATGTATTTATGATTAAATAGTTTCTTAGTGTTTAGTTTGATAAGTGCATTAGTTTTACTTTTACGATTGTGTTTTTAGGTTTTTTGAACGAGTTTTTATGTTGTTAATGAAAATTCTATAAATTCTTCAGTGATTAGACGTCCAAATTTTTAAAAAAATTGAGAGTTAAGTAGATGATACTATTAAAGTGATGATACCTTAGATAGGAGCTGAATTTTTTTTTCTTCATGTTTTGGCATTATTTTTGGATTTGAATTTGTGTTTTGTTTTTTGTAAAAACTACAGCATGGGGCTGAATGTTTTGTGTTTTGTAATTGGTGAGCTGAAGTTTTTGTGTTTTGTTACTGGTGAACTTCAGCTCTAGAGCTGAAAGTTTTGTTTTTATAACTGTCGAACTTCAGCTCTAGAGCTGAAATTTTTGTTTTTGTAACTGGCGAACTTCAGCTTTAAAGCTAAAGTTTTGTTTTGTAACTATCGAACTTCAGCCTTCTTAGAGATTGAAGTTTTAACTGATCTTTTTGATAATGTTCTGATGTTATTTTTTGTATGTTTTACTTTTTTTTGAACAGATGACACCTAAAGCACCTAAAGATCCTAATGCAACTAAAGTACGCAAAGCAGCTAATGCACCTAAAGCACCTAGACTACCTGTAATACCCCCAGGTCCTTATGTTCCTGCTCCTCCACCTACAAGACCAGGTCAAAGATATTTTGAGTCTCGAGATTGGTTTAACTCTAAGGGTTACTGGAAAGAGAACCACGATTTGAAGAGATTAATTGCAACTTTCTTGACTCCTACACAACGGGATAAGCTTCATAATGGTACATTTCGATACATTATGGCTATGGAGAATTTCAAATGCAGCATGAAGTTGGTTTATTGTCTGTGTCTTTCTCGAATATTCACGAATGATCGAGACTCAATTAGTTTCAAGATTTTTGGCTATGATGTTTCCTTCACCCTTGAAGACTTTCACATTATGTGTGGTTTGCGGATCACAACACATAATGTTGAAAAACCAATTAATCGAGAGAGCAATATTCTGAAGCACTATTTTGGTAAGTCCAAGGGTGTGACTTTGAAGGATATTCGAGATTTTATGACTCAGAATGAAATTCCAAAGAATGCTGTGAATCACATACATGTATGCGAGAGCGATGATGATGCTGTGAAGCTTCTAGAAATTCTTGTTGTAGAGTCTAATTTGTTTGGGAAAAAGACTGAGTCATCTGTGATGGAGGAGTATGCATCTATTGTTGAAGATGATAAGGTTTGTGCTGAATATCTTTGGGATAATGTGGCTTATGAGAAACTCATTTACTCACTGAAACATGCATTGGACAAGCAGAACAAATTCCATGCAACGAGTATAAATTTGGTGGATTTCCTTATCCGTTATGTGCTTGGTTCTATGAGCGCTTCCCAGATATTCGGGAGAAGTACATAAGAGAGGATGAGTACCTTGATATCCCTCAGGTTCCTAGGATGTTACGTTATGTATGTGTGGGAGAGCCTAAATTTCCCGAACTTTTTGAGATGTTCAGTAGTCATGAAGTAAGTTACTTTTTTGTGTCTTTGTGTTAATATGTTGACATATTAGTTTTCTTATTCTCATAATATACTTTTTTGTATTAAACAGAAATATCGCATCTTTAGGGTATTGGATATAATTCCTACAGAAGAGGAATTGAATTCAATGCCTTTAATTGGCCAATTACCATGCAGCCGAATTCGTTCAAAGGTACTTAACGCGGGTCCTTCAACTGGTGAATCACCACGTACTCTGAGTTGATCAAAAGAATCGAATCAAACTCCTATTATTGGTGAATCACCACTTAGTCGGAGTCGATCAAAAGAAGCGAATCGAATTCCTTTTATTGGCTAATCATCTCGTACTCAAAGTCGTTCTTACCGTTCTACAAGTGACTTTGATGACAATGAATTACTCGACACAATATGTTCTGTATGTTTTGATCTGAAGTTTTTGGTTTTGTGTTTTGTAAAAGTACAACATGTTTTTGAGCTAAAGTTTTGTTCTATATCTGAATTTTTGTGGTGTGTCTATTCTAGAGATTAACGATGGAGGTTCAAAGGCATGCAGAAAAAGAAAGAAGCACAATCGTGAAAGAAGTTTTTGATAAGTTTAAAAAGGAGGAGCGATCTGCTTTTGTGGATGCGATTTTTGTAAAAGTGAAGGTAAGCTAATTTATAGAGAAGTCTTTTTATTTCTGCTGATGTTATTCAGATTAATCATTGTTAGTAATTTTTTTTCTAGGAATATTTCGATGAGAAGTTTGAACAGTTGTTTAAGATTGTCAACAAATCAAATGGAATGGATGATGGCAATTTTGATTTGAGTTACCATCGAGAATATGATAGGGGGAACGACTGTTACGAATATCCATCGGATATTAATGTTGTTGATGATGCATTAGATAAAGTCGCAGATGCAAATGTTATACGTGAGGAAACGACTTTTGTAGGTGATCAACATGTTCAAGAACAATTTGAAGAGGAACGTACCAGTGTTGATGGATTGAGCAGAGATGGAAATGATGAAGCACAGTTATCAACTAAGAATATTGGAAGCAAGCAAGGTGCAGATAATCAAGTTGTTGAGACTGAAGAACATAATGCTCATGATGCATTGTGTAAAGTCGCAGATGATAATGCTACACATAAGGAAGCGGCTGTTGAAGTCGATGAACATGTTCAACAACAAGGTGTAGAGGAACAATCCAGTGTTTGTAGACAGAGTAAAGATGGAAATGATGAAGAGTTAACAACTGAGAAAGGTTCAGATGATCAAGTTGTTGGCACTGAAAAACATGCACCTAGTTGTACTTTGGAAAGTGATATTGGAAAAGGCAATTTGTTTGGCGATGGAGATCAAGCACTTGTTTGTACTTTAGAACTGAAAGCGAGTGATGTGTCTAACACTATTGGGAATGATGATCGGTATGCAGGATTAGTAGCTATTTGCAAAGAACTTCTAGGTGGTGATACACATGAAATTATTAATACAGGTACAAATTGTGATGTTTATAATATTTCAATGATACCTTAGATTGGAGCTGAAGTTTTGTTTCATGTGTTTGTGTTTTTTGTAAAAGCTACAACATGTTTTTTTGCTGAATGTTTTGTTTTGTAACTGGTGAACTTCAGCTCTAGAGCTGAAGTTTTTGTTTTTGTAACTGTCGAACTTCAGCTCTAGAGCTGATGTTTTTTTTTGTAACTGTCGAAGTTTTTGTTTGTGACTGTCTAACTTCAGCCTCCTTAGAGTTGAAGTTTTAACTATTTTTTTAATAATATCCTGTATTGAAATTTTCACTACAGGTATAAATTTTTTCTATGTTATATATAGAAAAACTAGTTGATCTATTCACCCTCTTTATGAATATGCAGTAGAAGTTGAAACTAGTTGTGCTTCAATTGACACAACTCAAAAACTCTCTGATGATGCTGAATTGAATGAAGGTAGAGTTGAGAAAAACCTTTCAGAGAATACTCCAATGCTCCTCGACATTGGTTCACAAATGAATGAAGCTATAAATGTTGATATTGACAAAGGCATGCAGTCTGGGGAAACCACAGTGGAAGACAAATGTCAATGTATTCTATAGATCATGAATTTATTATATTTGATTGAAGTATATTTTTTACAATTTGAAATTTCACATACTTTATTTTCTTTTTTATGTTTTTGAATGATTTTTTAGAAAGACTCGAGGCAGCTCAAAAAGAATTTGGTGAGCTTATGCAGCTATATGAAAAAGGAGAAACACATATATTTACACTTGTTGCCTCACAGACAGGTGTGAAGTGTGTTGGTATTATTTTATAAAATTTATCAGTATTATTTAGTTTTTTTTTGCATGAAGATACAGGATCTGTTGGAATGCAAACACCATCTGTGTCGCAACATTAGACCAGGTAGTTATTTTCTGCAATTCAATTACAAGCTGTTTTTTGCCTAATGTGTGTTTTCTATCAGTTTTATTTATGTTTATATTTTCTTTGCTTTTGCAGATCTCATATGATGCATCAGAACTTCTTCCAAAACCTAAGAGAAGGAAGATTTTCAGTTCTCCTATGTGTGACACCAGTGATATCCCCAACTTCAATTTATGTTTATTTTTACTTGGTAGTACACAAGGGACTAATTCAGAAGGTAATTCTGCTGCTGTTATTGTTCGTGAAGAGACACAAGAATGCCGTGAATAGCAGGAAGTTGGTCAAGCATCTGCCACGATGGCTGTAGTTTTCCCCCCTACTGCAGCAGTTAGTTGTGACAGAACAGCAGGAGGAGCAAGCAAAAAGAAAACCAGATAAAAAAGGGAAAAGGATTTGTATGGAGAGTATTTGGTTGAGATCTCCTTATGTAGTTTATAAAAAAAAAGCAAAAGGGGCAAGATTGGAAAGTAGGAAAGAATACAAGAAGGCGTCCCTTCCATTATGTTAATGAAGACAGTAGATTGATCGAAAGATTTATAGAGTGGTTGGAGATGGATGCCAGTGAATATGATTCCAATCGATTCAGATTAGCTGGATTTGATATTGCAAAATCATTCTTTACCGAGCTTATGGATCCTGACTTGGTAGTACACAAGGGACTGATTCAGAAAGTAATTCTGTTGCTATTGTTGTTCGTGAAGAGGCACAAGAACGTCGTGAACAACAGGGAGTTGTTCAAGCATCTTCCACGATGGCTGTAGTTTTCCCCCTGCTGTTGAACAACAACAGTTAGTTGTGACGGAACAGCAGGAAGAGCAAGCAAAAAGAAAACCGGATAAAAAAGGGAAAAAGATTCGTATGGAGAGTATTTGGTTAAGATCTCCTTATGTAGTTTATAAAAAAAAAAGCAAAGGGGCCAAGATTGGAAAGTAGGAAAGAATACAAGAAGGTGTCCCTTCTATTATGTTTATCAAGACAGTGGATTGATCGAAAGATTTACAGAGTGGTTGGACATGGATGCCAGTGAATATGATTCCAATCGATTCAGATTAGCTGGATTTGATATTGCAAAATCATTCTTTTCTGAGCTTATGGATCCTGACTCTGATCTTGCGGATGAAGTAAGTTATTAAGTTTGTTTTTAAATTGGTTTTCAATTGTATTTCCCAAAACTTCAGCTTATTTTTTATAGTAAAGTTTTTACACTGTAATTTGGAAAACTTCAGCTTTATTCATAGTAAAGTGCTGAAGGTTTTTAGCTTATTTGCTAAAACTTCAGCCTAACACTTCAAACTGAATATGCTTAAGTTTTTGTCATGTTGTTTGTAGTTTTGTAATGCGTTTTTTCTAAAATTCATAGTGGTATTTTCACATGTTATCATTTGTTGTAGTTCATTTGCAGCATATTGATGTGGGCATATATTACTTGCGCAAAAAATATTGCTATCACCTTTCACGTTATCCAAAATCAAGATGTGCAGTAACAGATTTACTTTTCGATCAGTATATGACTAAGCTGGATGGTATTCATCCTTCAGAAGAAAAGATGAAGATAATTAACAAAAGAAAGCAAAAGAGAATGCAGGATCAAAAAAAGAGCAAATCAAAGAGAAAGAGGATATCCAAACAACAGGCTGAAGAAGAAGAAGAGGAAGCGGTTATTCAGCCACTTACGGACTTTAGTTGGCTTGAGGAAGAATCAACGAATGAAAAGGTGGCCAACTACGTAAAAGGCCTCGACCTTTCCTGTGGTATCTCATGGGCATCTGCTAGAAAAGTATTCTTTCCATTTCGACTTAAGCCAAGGACGGGCCAGACATCTACACACTACTTTTTTGGAATTTTGGACTTTAAAGATAAAATTATATATGTGTATGATTCCATGGTCAGTGTAACATACGATCGTACGCTTGAACGTGTCAGAATTTATGCCCGATTGATCCCACACTGTCTCAAATGCTTGGATTTTGGGGCACACAATAAATTTTATGGGGAAAGTCCTGTGGAAAAATTTCAAATTATGTGGATGAAGACACCGCAACAGACTAACAAGTACGTGTTTCGCATATGTTTTACCATGCATCTTATGTTTATTATTTTTGCCCTTGTGTTAACAATTCTTTAATTTCTTTTTCATGTGTTTTTGTAGTGTTGATTGGGGGTATATTTGCTCTTAAGTTTATTGATATGCGGTTGAAGAAAGAAGATGTCTTCAATTTTGATCAAAGTCAGTCATTGACATTCAGGAGAGAATTGGCTGCCAATCTTTGGGCTCATGGAAAGTGGAAAAAAGATAGCGGCTATGAAACTCCAGAAGAACAAGAAGGACATGATTATAGAGATTTTGAAGAGACTCTGTGTGATTTTTTTGATTAGAGGATTGGTTGAATATAATTTGGATTTTGTAAATATACATTAATTATTTTTTTAGTTCACTTTTGTGTCATACAAATATGTTTGTGTCTTTTATCATGAATTTTAAGTACATTTTTGTTTCAAAAAACTTAAGCATGAAGTAAATGACTTATGCCTTTTAAGCTGAAGTTTTGGTTAAAAGTCATAACAAAACTATTGAATCCAACACAAAAACTTCAGCTTATCAGGTGCTGAAGTCTTTAGAAATATACTAAAAAACTTCAGGACATTGGGCCGAAGTATTTTGAAAAAGCTTTACGACAAAAACTATTGAATCCAATACAAACACTTCAGCTTATCGACTGCTGAAGTCTTTAGAAATATACTAAAAAACTTCAGCACATTGGGCCGAATTTTTTTTAAAAAGCTTTATGACAAAAACTATTGAATCCAACACAAAAGCTTCAGCTTATCGGGTGCTGAAGTCTTTAGAAATATACTAAAAAATATCAGCACATTGGGCCGAAGTTTTTTGAAAAAGCTTTACAACAAAAACTATTGAATCTAACACAAAAGCTTCAGCTTATCGGGTGCTGAAGTCTTTAGAAATATACTAAAAACATCAGCACATTGGGCCAAAGTTTTTTGAAAAAGCTTTACGACAAAAACTATTGAATCCAACACAAAAACTTTAGCTTATCAGGTGCTGAAGTCTTTAGAAATATACTAAAAAACTTCAGGACATTGAGCCAAAGTTTTACTATTTTTTGTGGCCTTAGTTTTTACTATTTTTTTATTGCATTTACCAACTACTATCATTTAGCACTTATTTGTTTTGCCAACTACTTATCTTGTTACATTCAATTTCTGTGAACAAAAAATAGTTAACAATCTCTTCGGCATTTATAGATATTAAATTGGCTATATTAACAATCTCTTCACTTGAAAATTTCATAGTCATCCATAGACTTCCATCATATTTCTTTAAATTTGTATTCAAAGAAAAACAAGAAAATGTTGGCTAAGACATGCTTATTGGGTGTAGTAGGGAGTTCGTGCGGAGCAAAGATAGTGAAGGAGACGTCGAAATACTTGATATGTAAAGGAGAGTGGCCAGATCAAAAACTCGAGCTCCAGGACAATTTGCTCTTTTTACTAGTTGATAAATTTAACTTTTAGGAAAAAGAGCAAATTTTCTGGGGCTTGAGTTTTTGATATGGCCACTCTCCATCACATATGAAGTATTTTGGACTTCTCCTTTACTATCTTTGCTTCCCACGAAATCCCAGATGCACACCAGTAAGCATGTCTTTGGCCAATATTTTCTTATTTTTTTCTTATGAAAGAAGACGGTAGTTGCTAAAAATATCATAGTACTAAACTTCGTCAACCTGTGTCAAGTGCTCGTATTGCTGCTTCTGTGAATCAGTTGAAGACATAGTGAAGGTTCATGGAATGTGGTTAACAAAACCAAGAAGAGCAACTAGGACATGACTATGGAGAATATGAAGGCACTCTGTAAATTTTTTGAATAGAGAATAACTTGTAAACAAAAAACTAATTTTTTCTTTTTTTTCCAAGGATGTAAGTGAAAACAAAATTGGATTTTGTGAATATATATTATTTTGTGTGAATTAAGTGACTTGGATTGATTCAAATATGTTTGTGTGTTTTTTCATGAATTTCAAGTATATTTTTGTTGAAATTCAACATGCTAAACTTGAGCATGAAGTAAATAACTTTTGCTTTTTAAGCCGAAGTTTTGGCTAAAAGTCAAAACAAAAGTGTCAAATGTACGACAAAAACTTCAGCTCATCACTAAATACACTAAAGCAGTTTCTGCGTAAGTTATTTGAAAAACTTTACGACAAAAATTATCGAGTCCAGAACAATAACTTCAGCTTACCAGGTGCTGAAGTTTTTATAAATGCACTAAATAACTTCAGCATATTGGGCTGAAGTTATTGAAAAAGCTTTACGACAAAACTATTGAATCCACGATGAAAAGCTTCAGCTTATGATGTGCTGAAGTTTTTAGAAATGAACTAAATAACTTCAGCACATTGGGCTAAAGATTTTGGAAAAGCTTATGACAAAAACTTCTGCATGTTTTGGTATTTTTTTAAGTTGATACTTATCTTTTTTGCATTTACTATCTACTTTTTGTCTTTTGTCACCTATTTCATCTTTCATTTACATTTGTTTGACTATATAGTAAATGATCCGAAAAGATATTTTTCAGGCTGAAGTTATTTTTTTACTATAGAAAAACTGTGGACTTTATTACGGCTGAAGTTACATTTCTTTTTGCATTTACCACATACTTGTTTTTACCACCTACTTATCTTGTTTCATTCAATTTCTCTGAACATAAAGCAGTAAAAACAGCTGAAAAGTTACTTTTACATTTATAGATATTAAATTGATTAGGTGAACTCTTTGTCTATATTAACAATCTCTTCATTTGAAAATAGTCATTCATAGACTTCCATCATATTTCTTTAAATTTATATTCATCCTTAGTCTTTCAGCTTTTTTTAACGAAAAGATATCTGGTGCAAGCGGAAGTAGGAAGCCTAATATAGATGAAATTATGTAGAAGTGGGAGAGTTTGAAGTGTGAGTGGTACAATAACAAAGCGATGGCTAATCTTATGTTTTTGTGGGATCAAATAAAGGCTGATTGGGAGAGAATCAGACCAAAGCTCTTTGCGAATGAATCATTCCAGAACAGGCTTAAACTGGAATGTAGTCGTAGAGGTTATTCAACCTCGTTCGACAAGGTTGTGCAGCAGTTTGATAGTTTTCAGTTTCCCAGTTGGAACGACTATTCCAAGCTGCAAAACAATCTGAAGACTCTTCTTACTCTTATGGACAGAGTAATCGTCGAACAAAGTCAGCTGCGTGATGAATTCAACAAGTTGAAGATTGATTTTCTTGGATTCAGTGGTCTTTTGCCCGACTACCCTATTGTTATCTCCGATACTGATGATGATGATGAGATATATAGAGAAATTGAGCAGTACTGTGATGATGATGATGGTGATGATTGTTAGTGTTTGTAATCCTTTTTTTATGTTTTAATGCTATGCTTTTTTGTTTACTTCAGCCTATAGAGCTGAAGTTTTTAAGTTCATTTTGTATAACTTCAGTCCAGAGAGCTGAAGTTTTGTTTGTACTTTGTTTGTTGTTCTCGTCTCTTTTTATATCAATGTAATTGTCATCCTCTTTGTTCTTAGCTTTCTGTTGCATTATCCTTGTTATTTGTTGCTATTTGCTTTATATTTCTTAGTTGTAGTATGGTTCTTAGTTTTTATTAAGTTCTTTTTCTATAACTTCAGCTTAGAGATGCTGCAGCTTTTGTTTGTACATGCATTTCTTTTTGTGTGTTGTACTAGTGTGTATGTGTGTGTGTGTATGTATGTGTGTAAGTGTGTGTGTGTGTGTGTGTGTGTGTGTGTTTGTTTAATGATATGTATTTCACATACTATAAGCTGATATTTTTGTCACAGAAATCATTGCGTACTTTTTAAAATTGCAACCAAACCTGTAAGCCTGCGCAACAAAAATGAGTGATTTGTACTTTAGCAGTATATAAAATAGTCCAAGAGCTTATTTTTTTATTCCTATGAAAAAAATCACATTTCAACTTTGTCATACAATAAAGAAAGTCTAAATTCAGACCAAGGATTGTTGAAGGTTGGAGTATTTTTCAGTGTGTTTCTTGGAATATGGATAAGGTGCTGGAGAAGACAAGCAAGTTGTTCTATTATGCCCAACTTATTTACATCGACTGCATTTGGTAGACTTGATTGGTACTGATTCAGTCGCAGGTATATGCCTCTTCTTTTGTCTTCTTCCTTGTAAAATCTCTACATCGGGAGGTTTTGTGATCTCAAATTGTACATTTTGTGGTATATCCCATGATTTTTGATCTCCCACGGTATTCACATGTCCTTCATATGTTTTCAACCATGTTTTCCTTGAATACCAATTTGAGCAGTAATCATATTTCTGCAAATATCTCTTATTTATAGCAACAATTGCATGTGAACAGGGCAATTCATCAAGTTGGAATTCCAGGAAGTCACAAGTTCACTTCTTTAAGTCCACAATGAATTTGATTCCTTCACTATTTATTCTAAACAACATTGAGTCAAGGTTGAACACCTAACAAGGAATAAAAAATTAAGACAAACTATATTAGTGTATTTTTGCTTCAAAAAGAAAAAGTATGAATTTTTTTAAATGTAAGCAGTAAATCGCTGCAATAGATATAAAAAGCTGAAGTTAATAAATATACTCACAAATATTTTGCAAACCAAGTCCATCTTCCTAGTCATCTCTTCTTCTGCCCATATTGATACTCTGTGAAAAGTTTTATTTGCCTTTTTTCTCCGTTCGTAAAATCACTCTCCCAACTTTTCTTGGATAAAATCTAACATTCTTAAAATAGGCATTTCTCTCCCTTTTAGTAAAACTGAATTCATTGATTCTACCATGTTTGTTGTTAGCATATCATAATGTCGCCGTGGGAACCACGATCGAGCCCATCTCTCGGGAGGCTCTTCCATTATGTAATTGTATGTTTTCTTGTCAATACTTTTGAGTTGGGACATTAATTGATTAAAATCTTCACGTTTGTATGACCTTGCAGCACTTTGAAAAAGATTTATTACCATGGCTTTTGCATGTCTTTGCTTTAAATTTTTCTCAAAGTGATAGAGGCAGATACCATGGTGAGCTTTAGGAAAAACTTTTCTAATCCCATTTGCGATCGATTGGTTTCTATCTGACAAGAAAACCAGTTCACGACGGACTTGAATTGCTTTTCTCATTTCCCCGAAGAACCAAATGTATGCCTCATTGTTTTCTGAATCTGCTACACCAAAACATAGAGGAAAGATTTGATTGTTTGCATCCTTTGATACATCAACAAATAGAACACCATGATATTTTGACTTTAAAAACGTTGCATCTACTGCAATAACGGGTCTACAGTAGGACCAACCAGCTATTGATGCCGCAGGAGCAAAGAACATGTAAGCAAATCTGTACAGTGAAACACAAAAAAAAAAAAATCATAAGATGTGAAGTTTTTCAAATAGAAACATTTGAAACTTCAGGATGATGGTTAGTATTATTTTGCTTACCTATTCTGCGCATCTCTTTTTATGCTTGTGTACGTTTCTGAGTTTTTGCCCACCATCATGTGTAGGTATGAAGGAAGAATCTGGTAGTTCTCTTCAGGTGTTCCCCTTATGCAAGCAACAGCTTTTTGAATAGCACGCTATACCTTGTGATAACCAATGTCAATTCCAAATTTCTTTTTCATTTCATTTTCTACAAAGGCTGGTGTAACCTCTATCTTTTTGTCTCGAATATGGTCTATAATTTGTTCACTTATAAAATTTGATATAGCATGCTTCTGATCTGGTTTTCTTGCATCAACCGAGCATTCATAGATGTTATGATATTTTATCATCATGAATAGTGTGGAATTTTTTATTCTGGTAGCACGTACATTCCAACCACATTTGTCCACGATGCATTTCAGCTCGTATCTCTTTGAACATGATCTAACAGCAGTGAATTCAACTTTCTGGTTTATCTCTAAGCTGCAGAAAAATTTAGTCATGTTTTGTTTGTTCTCAAAAATTTATCCAACTCTTACTTCCATAAGCAACGCATCGTGCCTAAGTATTTTACATGGTGGAGATTCTTTCAGCTTTCTCCTCACTCTTTTTCTTGATTTCTGAGAAGCACAAGAACTTTCAGCAATTTCTTCAATTCTATCTGATGTTATCGGTATAAGCTCCATGTTTACTTCATCTTCGTTGTTGCTTATCATTGCAGAAGGTAACAAAAAGCTTTGTTGGATTGTGTGTTGGTTGTCAATTTGCATTATTTGTTGTCCTTCTTCTTCTTGGTCATCGACAAACTAGTATGAATTTATTGGAGGAGGGGGTAATTGTTGCAGCATTATATATTTTGAAGCAGCTGTAATGTTAGAAGGTTGTTGCTCGTTGTCTACTTCCATTATTGGTTGTCCTACTTCATGTTGATAATCAGCAAAAGGTTCTGAATATATCGCATGTGCAAGAGATTGTTTCAATGCTGCAGATTCTGAAGGATGTATTTTTTTGTTAATGAAATGGCAATTCTTATAGGGTGAATCAGTTGTAAGCAAATGTATACAGGTACTGAGTTCTTCATCTTAAGTTACAAGCATTCCTTTGCTTGTATTTAGTTTGATATCAAACCATACTTTTAGTGCATATCTGGTTGAATCAATATTTGCAACTTCACTAATTTTCTTCAGGAAAGTATTGAATGATATGTGCTTATTAAGTAGAATAAGTTTTGTATCATGATCCAAGTATTTGAAATCAGGAGTCCAACTCCCATTGAAAGTTATAACAACGCAAGTTGAACTCATCCTGCAGATTCATGTTAGTGGCAAGTATTAGGAAAGTGAATAGAAGAATTTTTAGGTTGTTTGTACTGAAATTTTTACAAATGAACTAAATCACTTAGGCATCTTCTACTGAATTTTTTTGGAAAAAGATGTATGACATAATTAATGAATGCTGCACAGAAAACTTTAGCTTATTAAGTGCAGAAATTTTTAGAAATAAGCTTAATAACTGCAGCATATCAGCTGAAGTTTCTTTTGAAAAAGCTATATGACAGGGATTCATGAATGCAGGGAAAACAACTTCAGCTCATTAGGTGCTGAAGATTTTAGAAATGAACTAAAGAACTTCAGCACATTGGGCTGAAGTTTTAGCAAATGAATTCAACAAACTTGAGTATATTTCAGCATTAATTGCATAGTATACAAGAGTGTCACACCTCCTTTTTCACCTACACCCCGGAAAGGGGTATATAAAGGAGTTTTTTCAATTAAAGGATAATCGAAACGGGATTTATTTTTTAATTCAGAGTCGCCACTAGGGAGATTTATGGTGTCCCAAGTCACCGGTTGAATCCCGAGTCGAGGAAAAGATTAATTGTATATTACAGTCGGAGAACCAGAAATCTGGATAAGGAATTCTGTTAACCCGGGAGAAAGTGTTAGGCATTCCCGAGTTCCGTGGTTCTAGCAGGGTCGCTCAACTGTCATATTCGGCTTATTTATCTGATTTTAATTTATATTGAACCTATGTGCAAATTTAAACTTTTTACCGCTTTTATTATTATTATTTTTTAACGAGAACTGCAACGTCGTGAAAACACATCTCGAACCACGTCACATCAATGCACCCATGGTTATTGACACATTTCGACTCCGTTGAGATTTGGATTTGGGTCACGTAAATGTGCACCCGAGTTTAGGGAGGTAATGTTATTAAAAGCGCGCCTAAAGTGACTAGTGCGTTATTATGTTGGGGAAGGCCATAAAATTTGCTAAACGGCTCATCCCGAATTCTATATATTCATTATAACGATTTAAGAGGACTCCACAATTTATGCATTTGTTTTGATCGGCGAGGCCCATCTCATGTGTTTTAAGAGAGCAAACCTAAAAGCAACTATGATTCTCTACTTTATTCGTCTTTTAAAAAAAAGAAATCCTAATTTATTCACTGAGATTATCCAGATTATTCAAACGTGCTTAACAATTAGAATCAAGGAGAAGCCGTATTTACTTATTAGAAATTAATGAAATAGTGATCCCTAGAACCCTAGTTTAAGACTCAAAATACTTATGTATTAGCTACTGGAAACACGATCGTGAAAACCCGATTATTTTTAGGTTGATCCGAACTAATATTACTAATTGGCATTAATGAACCTGCTTTTGAAATAGAGAACACGATTATCATATGGATTCAACTTATGCTACCTAAATCAAATTGACCAACTTATTGACCAAAACTTAACACACTTGACCATTGCTTCATTGACTTATACTCAAACACTAATATTAATTTGGGAGGACCATTTGAGTTCACATGCCAATCAAAATAAAAGAAAATTACTCATGAGAAATGGTTTAAGCCCTGAACTAATATTAACCATTATGTCAAAATTCCAACTCCTGAAGCACGTTTGGCTTAGAAATGAACTTGATGTGGTCAGTGCCTCCTGCTTTCAACTTGTTTGTAATTTTAAACTGATTTTGGTTCTTAAATTTTAAACAGCCAAATGCTCAACTAAATAAATACTAACCATATTAAGTCTAAAGCTAGAATAACCATAAATCAACAGTCCAACAACCTACATAATTCAACTTAATCAGTCCAGTTATACACCCCAATTAATTACAGCATACAGCAAACCAAACTACATAAGTTATATAAAAACATAATGAAACTATGAGGACAACAGATCTACGGCAGAAAACTTCAGTTTCATTTTCGCTATTCCGACAGGAGACAATACATTGAAACAGTCTGAGATGTGTACCTGGAAATCGAATCAAATAGAAAAGGAGAGGTCAGCAGCAAGTAGTCAACTGGTATTCAACAATCAACAAGCAGTAGTAACGGGCAGAAATCAACAACAGCCCAGATCTTAACTAGACCAAACCAAGAATAGTATGAACCCAGTAGAAACCAAAAAAAGAACACCCAAACACAACCTTGACCAAACCAACTGGTATTGAATTTTGATTCAAACAAACAGATCCAAACCTATAAACGACTCCAAGTATAGAGCAGAAGTAAAAGGAAGAAAGGTTCTAGTTATTTCAGATCCTAAGCGAGGCAATGAAACAATAGCTATTCTTTTTCAACTCCCAAAACTCTCCAAATTGAATTCTGCCTAGAACTCAATGGAACAATACCCTTTCTTTTAAACTCCCTCTAGGTCTCTCTTCAGATTTTCAGAATCCTCCCAATCTGTCTTAAATGGCTCTATTTATAACCAAACACTGACCCTACCAGCCCTTAGGAGCACTCTAACTAATTAAGAGAGTATTTTTTCCCCATCATATTTCCTTACAGCCCATTATCAACTGTCTTGTGTCCAAAGGCATGGGCCGCTTATAATATTCAATTAATCCCCTCATGCTATTATGTTTTGTTCCCCATTAGCACTAACAAATGCATTAGTTTAATGTTACTTAAGTGCCTTACTGACATCCCACTTAAACTAGCCGATTTCTGAACTTTTTAATCCCCAAATTACCCCCTTAACCCCTGTGTATTATCCTACCTCAGCCCCTTTCAACCAAATCCATCAGCTATAACCAATTCAACTAAGTTAGAAATCCTAACAATTGACTAATTAAACAAATGAAACTAACTCCCAATCAACAATAATAGAACAATTCAACAACCAAATTCATATCAGAATACACTTAACAGAACCAACAAGTAGATCCGAGTCATTGAACTTAATCAGCATTTTAAGCTTGAAACTCAATTCAAACCAAATACGATAAAAATAAAGATTCAGTGATTAAACTAACACACTTCTAGATTAAACCTAAACAAGAACAAATGAACATTGTCAACATACTGAACGAACCAAAAATTAAACTATTATCATGCTAATCTAACACTCGAGCATACCAGACTAATCGACGACACTTATTCAATCGATTACACAAATTATAACATATAACAATCGACAACAAACAGAAGTAATGATAAAATTGGACCAAATAAAAGGTCTGATGGAGAAGGGCAAAATCATCGACAAAAATTGAAAAAATCAATAAAGCTATACTAAAGCAAAAAAGAATAAACAAACACAAACATGGAACAAACAGGAAAGGGAAAATACCTCAAGATCTCGGGACCTGGACGACCCTGATTCGAACTCAAACTCGAATTTTTTGAGGTCGAACGGACCTTAATCGAGTGTTCTCAACTGAGAACACTTCGACTAAAGTCGATTAGACCCCAAATCATCCTTTAGTTGGGACAGATTTCAACCTCTGGCTTTCTAAGGTTCTTGGGGGTTTGATTTGGGGTTCGGATGGTTCTAGCAAGATTCGAACGGAACCAAGTATGTTTTGGGTATGAGGGAGGTCAGGAGGTGCCAGGGTGTGAGTTCAGGGTTCATTAGATGAACTAGGGTTTTGGGTCCTGAGCTTCGATCGAAGATTCGAAAAAGCCGGGGATGATTCGAGGTCAACGGAGTGGGGATTCAGGTTGAAGGTGGTTAGGAGGTTCAGGGGTGTTATTTTGGCGGTCATCGGAGTCGGAGCCGCTGGGTTTACGGCGAAGGAGTGGAGGGGCGGCTATGGTTTCGGAGGGGATTTGGTCTCTGAACTTGGAGACGATACAGAGAGGGGGGGTTTGATGGGTTTAGGGGCATTGAGGGGTTTGATATATTAAAAAAGGGTCAATCAATGTGAACCGTTGGATTAAGGGTGATAGAGAGTTCAGATCAACTTGGGGAAGGGAAACGGGGTCGTTTGGTTTGGTGCTAGGGTTGGATCGGTTATTGGGATGGACGGGTCGGGATGTGAGGGAAGCCTGGGACCGTTAGATCGAGTTAATTTCAACGGTCCAGATTGAAATGCCTGAAACGACGTCGTTTTGGCTGAGGCTGGAGACGGACTGGATTGGGGCGGGTATTGGGCTGATTTGGGGTGACATTGGGCCTGAAACTTCCTTTTAAAAAACTAGCCCAATCCGATTTTAACTCTTCTTCTCTTGTTCCTTCTTTTTTTTTGATTTTTAATTACCAATTAAAATTCTAATTAAATTATAAAATTGACAATTAACTAAAACATTAACTCTTAATAATCTATCACACGAATTTAAACATCAAATAAGGATAAGATCACACAATTCGGACATTAAATGCAAAAAGTGTAAAGTACATATTTTTTGTGATTCAAATTGTAAAATTAAATCCTAAATGCACATGCAACACGTATTTTTGTATTTTTCTTAATTAAAGTAGAAATAAACATGCACAGACAAAATACAAATAAATCACAAACAACACAAAACCATTTTATTTTGCATTTTTGGGAGTAGTTTTCGTGAAGCAAAAATCACGTGCTCACAGCTGCCCCTCTTTGTCCGAAAACACAAAGAGTTTTCGTGCAAAGATAAAGTGAGCGGATACGAGCGATTTTTGCCCTTTGGAATACTCCGTGTGAAGCATTTTTGAAAAGATTTAACCGAACCTTTGCTTCAAAGGTTTCCTACATATCCCTGGCTAGAAGGGAATCAGGTTAATGTAGTTCGGGAAGTTTTGGTAGCTGGGACTACCATGGGACTGCCTTTTGCTGTTACTGTTGCTGCATGTTGTTACTACTGCTTTTCGATCTCTTTATTACACCATGCTAAAAGAAAACAAGAAGCTAGACTAAACTATAGTCTATGAGTTACAAATCTTATCTAGATCTTCAGTCGTGCTCTTGTGTCTCTTGTTGCTTTGACGTCTTGGTGACTGGTGTTTCCTCTGATGTTTCTTTATTTCTGTCTTGACTCATAGTCTTCTCTTGATTGCCGAATTTGAACTGCTTATTTCCTTCTTGTGAGCTTCGAATTATTTTTTCTTCGAAGCTTGAACTGCCTTCTTCTGACCACTGTTGCCTTCCTTCTGATTTCCGAACTTGAATTGATGCTGGGGCTTTTGGTTGTATTCCTCTGCTTTACTGACTTCAACAACTTCTTAAAAATATAACACCTCCATTCTCCAGGCGGGCTCCTGACCTCAACTACAACTTAAAGGATAACAACCTCCATTCTCCAGGCGGGCTCCTGACTTCGTCAACAACTTAAAAATATAACACCTCCATTCTCCAGGCGGGCTCCTGACTTCAATAAACCTTAAAATATAACACCTCCATTCTCCAGGCGGGCTCCTGGCTTCAACAATGACTTAAAAATATAACACCTCCATTCTTCAGGCGGGCTCCTGACTTCAACAACTTCTTAAAAATACAACACCTCCATTCTCCAGGCGGGCTCCTGACTTCAACAACTTCTTAAAAATATAACACCTCCATTCTCCAGGCGGGCTCCTGACTTCAACTACAACTTGAAAATATAACACCTCCATTCTCCAGGCGGGCTCCTGACTTCAACAACTTCTTAAAAATATAACACCTCCATTCTCCAGGCGGGCTCCTGACTTCAACTACAACTTGAAAATATAACACCTCCATTCTCCAGGCGGGCTCTTGACTTCAACTACAACTTGAAAATATAACACCTTCATTCTCCAGGCGGGCTCCTGACTTCAACTACTTCTTAAAAATGTGTTTTATTGATGTTGTTCCTTCCTGCCTCCTGAACCATTTTCCTTCGATCTTGAATTATCTTCTTTCAGAACTGCTTCCCTCAAAACTGGTGTTTCATTCCTCTGAAAAACTGCTGGGGATAACACTGCTAGGGAATTATCTTCCTTCTTTAAAGACTACTTCCCTTAAAGCTAGTGCTTTCACTTCTCTGAAACCTGATGGGGATAACACTGCTGAGGATTATCTTTCTTCTTTAAGACTAGCTACTCTCCTCCTTTTAACAATGGTGGGGATGATACTGATTCAAAGGCCACTACCTTTAAAACTTTGGGTTATCTTGCTTCTTCCAAGATTGCTTTCTTTAAAACTTGTATTGCCTTCTCCCGTAAACTGCTGGGTATTCCACTTCCTTCAAAACTTGTGTTATCTTTCATCTTCCCCAAGTGGGTATCTGATTTCAAGAAAATTTTCGCAATGAGAGAAAATTTTCTGGCCCAGTTTGATAATCTTCTTTGTGGCCATGTCTTCCCGCTGTCAATAACATTTCCTTTCCCTGCTTCAAATCAAAGAAAAATTTGTTAGTTTAAAACGTGGTGAGTGGTCGTGCCACTCTTGTTGGGGATGATTTTTCCCTTTTTCCTTTCCCTGCTTTGCGTTTTATTACAAACTTGCTGGGGATGATATTATTTGTTGGGGATGATATCCTGCTGGGGATAGTTTTTCTTTTTCCTTCCCTCCTCGCTCTGTGTTATCCGACCATCGCAGAACTTGGTCGATAATCTATCGGAGTTGTTCCTGCATCTTGCAAATCTGCTGGGGATCCTCTTGGAGTTTGATCCATAACTTTTCCATTGTTGTTTTTTCTATTTTTCTCCAACTTCCCCTGGAATCCTAGACCAATCCATCATTTAGTCTTGCAACGAGCGTCTTTCTCGTTCCATTGCATTATCTTTGGCCCATCCTATCCACATTGTGCTTTTGCTCCATCTTGGAGACTGGTAATAAGCTCTGAAAATCCTTTTCAAAAACAAACTGCTGGGGAGATAAAGTCTTTAGACCAAGAAATGAAAAAATAATGATTTCAAAAAATAGAAAAAAAGAAGTCTTTCTGAACAAATGCTGGGGAAAAAGAAAGAAAAGAACTTATTTGAATGATATAATTGATCCCAACGATCATGTCGTGCATTCCGGATTAGTCAACCCAGTCTATTTGTATCAATCAATCTTTCGGACGGCCTCATCTTGCTGTGGATAAACAGGCACTCAACTCTTTGCCAAATGCGGATCCTTTCCGCCAATCTTGTCTTATCGCCTCATAGTGCCCTTCGAGGGATTTTCACTAATAAGACTCTCTCATTTCTCTCAACTCCCGTCGCCTTATGGTGCCTATGAAGGTTTTCACCGATAAGACTCTCTCGTTTTATTTCTCTCAACTTACGTAGCCTTATGGTGCCTGTGGAGGTTTTTACCGATAAGACTCTCTCATTTTATTTCTCTCGACTTTCGTCGCCTTATGGTGCCTGTGGAGGTTTTCACTGATAAGTCTCTCTCTCATTTTATTTTATTTTTCAGCTGGGGATTGGAGTGTTACCATTATGACTCTCTCTGCCGGGGATTCTCTCGGCTATCAATTCATTTCCAGCTTATAATCATCTTCTCTGTTGGGGACCAGAGTGTTATTCCCGACTTCCGTTTGCATGACTTGGCACTTCTCGGATACTGATCGGGAGGTCTTTTTGGATATCAATATGGGTTTTTGTGTATGGCTAAAAGAAAAGGGGTATCAAAAGGTTCAAAATAATTTTGATGGGTAAAACATTACAACTCTTGAAATCGAACTTTCTTTCCAAAATTACCAACACAAACTTCTGCCCCAGTTTTTCTTGCTTGGGGATTTTTATTTTTTGTTACACTATGTTACACTATGACCGAGCCGTGAGGCGCCTACGTATCCTTCTTTGAGGAATCAGGTCAAACGTAGTTCCCAATTCCTTTGTTTTTCTTGTGACTTTTCTTTTGTCTTTATTATCATTATTTTTTCTCTTCTCTTTTTCTTTCATTTTCATTACTGATTCCAAAAGAGGGGTATGAAAGAATAAAATAAGGCTCAAAAGGGGAAACAAAGGTTAAAGTGTTTGGATAGAATAAAGAATTGCCCCCGTCATTTCATTCTCCGATAAATGGCAAGTACAAACAAACAACAATTACAATTAAAAGAAATCATACATAATATCTCTTAACTGCATCAGAATTGATAGCCATGTCGACGCATTTCCCTTCGATATCTGTTAAACATAAAGCGCCATTGGACAATACTTTGGTTACAATGAATGGCCCCTGCCAATTCGGGGCGAACTTGCCCTTTGCCTCAGCCTGATGTGGGAGGATGCGTTTCAACGCTTGCTGGCCCACTTCGAACTTCCGGGGACGCACCTTCTTATTATATGCTCTCGCAATCCTCTTTTGATACAACTGACCATGACATACTGCTGACAATCTCTTTTCATCAATCAAGTTCAACTGCTCCAAATGGGTTTTGACCCACTCGTCATCATCAACCTCAGCTTCAGCGACAATCCGAAGGGATGGAATTTCAACTTCCGCCGGTATTACTGCTTCAGTTCCATATACCAACAAATAAGGAGTTGCCCCTACTGAAGTACGGACAGTAGTCCGATAACCCAACAATGCAAATGGTAATTTTTCATGCCATTGCTTTGAACCTTCTACCATTTTCCGAAGTATCTTCTTTATGTTTTTGTTGGCTGCTTCAACTGCTCCATTCACCTTGGGACGATATGGGGTGGAATTGCGGTGTGTAATATTGAACTACTGACATACTTCTTTCATCAAACTGTTGTTAAGATTAGCACCATTATCCGTGATGATCACTTTGGGGATCCCAAATCTACAGATGATATGGGAATGAACAAAATCTACCACTACCTTCTTGGTTACCGACTTGAAAGTTTTAGCTTCAACCCACTTAGTGAAATAAGCAATGGTCACCAGAATGAACCTATGACCATTGGTAGCTGCCGGCTCAATAGTTCCAATGACATCCATGCCCCAGGCAACAAATGGCCATGGTGCTGACATTGTATGCAATTCTGTCGGCGGAGAATGAATCAGATCTCCATGTATCTGACACTGGTGGCATTTCCGTACGAAATTGATACAATCATGCTCCATAGTGAGCCAATAGTACCCTGCTCGAAGAATCTTCTTCGCCAACACATATCCGCTCATATGTGGCCCACAAACTCCAGCATGTACCTCTGTCATAACTGTCGTGGCTTGACTAGCATCTATACATCTCAGCAATCCCAAATCTGGGGTTCTTTTGTACAACACTCCTCCACTGAGGAAAAATCCATTTACCAATCGCCGAATGGCTCTCTTTTGATCTCCGGTGGCCTGCTCCGGGTATATCCCCATCCTGAGATATTCCTTGACATCATAATACCATGGTTCGCCATCCATTTCTTCCTCTATCATGTTACAATAAGCATGATGATCACGAACCTGAATATGCAATGGGTCAACATGAATTTTGTCTGGGTGGAGCAACATCGATGCTAAAGTGGCCAAAGCATCGGCAACCTTATTGTGAACTCTTGGGATGTGTCTGAACTCCACTGATTGAAATCGTTTACTCAGATCAAGCAAGCATTGTCGATATGGTATGAGTTTCAAATCCCTTGTTTCCCATTCACCCTGAATCTGATGCACCATGAGGTCCGAGTCTCCCAAGACCAAAACGTCCTGGACATCCATGTCTGCAGCTAGCCGTAGACCCAAAATGCATGCCTCAAACTCAGCCATGTTGTTGGTACAATAGAAATGCAGCTGAGCCGTAACAGGATAATGATGTCCTGTTTCAGAAATAAGTACCGCTCCTATTCCAACTCCCTTCGCATTTGCAGCTCCGTCAAAGAAAAGTTTCCACCCTGGTTCCTTGGTTAATTCTGACTCATCTATATGCATCACTTCTTCATCAGGAAAATACGTCCTCAATGGCTCATATTCTTCATCAACAGGATTCTCAGCCAAGTGATCCGCCAATGCTTGGGCCTTCATGGCCATCCTCGTCACATAGACGATGTCGAATTCTGTGAGTAATATCTACCATTTCACCAATCTCCCTGTGGACATAGGCTTTTGGAAAATATACTTCAATGGATCCAAGCGTGAAATGAGATAAGTAGTATATGATGACAGATAATGCTTCAATTTCTGGGCCACCCAAGTTAGGGCGCAACATGTCTTCTCGAGTTGAGTGTACTTAACCTCATAGCCTGTAAACTTCTTGCTGAGATAATAGATGGCTTGCTCCTTCCTTCCTGTAATGTCGTGTTGCCCCAGTACGCAGCCAAACGAATTCTCCAGGACCGTTAGATAAAGAATTAACGGTCTTCCCGGCTCAGGTGGAACCAACACAGGTGGATTTGATAAATATCCTTTGATTTGGTCAAATGCTTCCTGACATTCTGCCGTCCATTCTACCGCAGCATCTTTCTTCAGTAGCCGAAAAATGGGTTCACAAGTTGCTGTGAGTTGAGCAATAAACCTGCTGATATAATTCAACCTTCCCAACAGACTCATTACTTCTGTCTTGTTCTTCGGCGGTGGCAAATCTTGGATGGATTTGATCTTTGACAGGTCCAACTCAATGCCTCGCCGACTGACGATGAATCCCAACAGCTTGCCAGATGGAACACCAAATGCACATTTGGTCGGGTTGAGCTTAATATCATACCTTCGAAGTCTTTGGAAAACCTTCCTCAGGTCTGCTACATGGTCTTCCTGATGCTTGGATTTTATGATCACATCGTCCACGTATACCTCAATCTCTTTGTGTATCATGTCATGAAACACCGTAGTCATTGCTCTCATGTACGTTGCCCCAGCATTCTTCAAACCAAATGGCATTACCCGGTAGTAATAAGTCCTCCATGGCGTAATGAACGCCGTCTTTTCCGCATATTCTTCATCCACCAGAATATGATGATACCCAGCATAACAATCTACAAAAGACCTGATCTCACGTCTGACACAATTATCGATCAATATATGGATGTTGGGTAATGGGAAGTTGTCCTTGGGGCTTGCCCTATTCAAATTGCGGTAATCGACACACTCTAATCTTCCCATCTTTCTTCGGCACTGGCACCACATTAGCCAACCAATCAGGATATCGAGTGACCCGAATAACCTTTGTTTGCAGCTGCTAGGTAAATTCCTCTTTAATCTTCACACTCATGTCTGTTTTGAACTTCCTCAATTTCTGCTTGACGGGAGGGCATGCCGGGTTAATGGGAAATTTGTGAACCACTAAATCCATGCTTAACCCTGGCATGTCATCATACGACCATGCAAAAACGTCTTTGAACTCAATAAGTGCTTTGATTAGTTTTTCCCTGATATTCGGTGCAATGTGGATGCTTATTTTAGTTTCCCTGATATCAACTGCATCCCCTAGGTTGATGGCTTCTGTGTCATTTAAGTTGGGTTTGGATTTCTCTTCAAACTGGCTTAACTCTCTGCTTATCTCTTCGAAGGCTTCATCCTCATCGTATTCCGATTCATCATCATAATCACCCTCTTGTACAATTAGTTCGGAATCAGATTGATTTTTTAGACTGGGTTGAAGATCCGTTGTGCATGCCATGTCATTAGAACCAATATAAAGAGAACTGTTCAGAAAGAGAAAAGAAGAAAACAAAATTAGAACAAAATAAGAAAAGAAAAGCTTTCACTTTATTAAAATACGGGATAACAGAGTTTCACACTTTGCCGAATACAAAACAAAACTGGATTACAACCCTGGAATAATCCAAAAACAAGAAAGAAAAATCAGAGCTCACTACCACGACTCCCTGCGGGTAGGAAGAGGAGTAACTGCCCAATTGTTGATATTGACCCTAGGTCCCACAAACTATATATCTGCCCTACTAGACCCTTCTCCAGCTTCTATCATGTTGACATCGACAAACAGCCTTTCAAAACCCTCATTCAAATCTCCATCTGGCCCAATCAATGGTCCGAGAACTTTTGGGACCGACAACTTTCTAATACCTGCTCTGACAAAGGATATGGAGAGACGTGGAACTGGCTTGGGAAGAACCCAAACTTTTTTCTTCCACTTTCGGGCCTGCCTTACACCTGCTGCCGTAGGCTTGAATCCTAGCCCGAAAGTGTCCAGGTTCTTGGGCAAAGAAACTGGCTGGACCATACCTTGCAGATCAACCCCCAAACCTTTTCCTGGTACAAACCCGTTGTTCAACATTTCTGAGGCTACCATGAAGGTCGCAGCTGCGATCCTGGAAAGTGGAAGGTCCTCGCCTTCAAAAATTTTATCCACTGAAACCGCGTCGAAAACCTGGTACACCCATGGACCTTTGTCGTCATCAGTTTCTATGAATGGCACAACGGCATCACTCACAACGCCTGTACCGTTATCCCCGTGAACCACTATCTCCTGCCTGTCCCACTCAAATTTCACCATCTGGTGCAATGTAGAAGGCACTGCTTTGGCGGCATGGATCCAGGGTCGCCCCAATAGAAGGTTGTATGATACTGCCACGTCTACCACTTGGAATTCCATGGTGAATTCAACTGGACCAATGGTTAATTCCAGTATGATATCACCCACCGTGTCAGTACCACCCCCATCAAAACCTCGGACGTAGACGCTATTCTTGTGAATCCGGTCATGATCAACCTTCAGCTTGTTCAGAGTAACCAAAGTACAGATGTTGGCGCTTGACCCATTATCAATCAATACTCGGGTGACCACCGAGTCTTCGCATTTCACGGTCAAGTAGAGGGCTTTGTTGTGTTCTGTACCTTCTGTCGGCAGTTCATCATCAGAAAACGTCACTCGGTTTACCTCGAAGATTTTGTGCACTATCCTCTCCAAGTGGTTTACGAAGATTTTATTTGGAACATGGGCCTCGTTTAGGATTTTCATCAGTGCCTGGCAATGATCGCTATAATGGATTAACAAGGATAGCAACGAAATCTGTGTCGGGGTCTTTCTTAACTGCTCCACAATGGAGTAGTCTTATGCCTTCATTTTCTTCAAAAACTCCTCAACCTCTTCCTCCGTCACTGGCTTCTTTACCACTGCTGGGTTGGACCTTCTTAACTCTACGGGAGCAAAACACCTTCCCGAACGAGTTAAGCCCTGGGCCTCACATACTTCTTCCACAACCTCCTTCCCTTTGTACATTACCATCGCTCTGCTGTAGCTCCATGGCACTGCTTTCTCGCTAGTTATCGGCATCTGCATTATTAGCCTGATGACAACTGGCCCTATGCATGCTGGCATGCTTGGTACCCCTCGCATTTGACCGGCTCTGGATTCTTTGCAACAACAGGCGAACTCTTCCCCATCACCACTACTGGCTTGACGTCTACCTTTTCCAACTGTACCACCTCTTCTCCACCTGTCGACTTTTATTTTGGACTAGCACGGATCATCATCACTGCCTGTGAGGGTTTATTTAGCTCCCCTACTTCGTGCACGAGTTCGATCATATGGGTTTCATGGTGTGCTGGCAAAGGGTTCTGATTGATGTTGGGTGCCTCTGGCTCCTGGACCTCGATCCTATTTGTGTCAATAAGATCTTGTATGGCAGTCTTCAACTTCCAACACTTCTCAGTATCGTGCCCGGGAGCCCCCGAACAATATTCACAGCTTACCGAGTGGTCCAGATTTTTTGGAAGGGGATTTGGCAACTTGGGCTCCACAGGACTCAATAGGCCTAACTGCCTTAATTTGTGGAATAGAGTAGTATAGGTTTCTCCCAGCGGAGTGAATGTTCTCGACCTCTGCACCCTTTCATTCCTGAAAGTCTGATTCCCATGGAAACCTGGTCCCGAAGGATTCTTGTAGGCCCTTGGTGGTGGATATGTGTTTTGTGGAGGTGGATATGTGTTTTGTGGAGGCGGGTATGTATTCTGGGGAGCCGGTGCATGCCATTGCGGGCGAACCGGAGGCTGGGTGTAAGTTTGGACATGATGGACAGAGAAATGTGGCTCTTGTGGTGGGTAGTAGGGCTGTGGAGGGCCGTATGGAATGTGTGGGTAATTTGAGTGATGGGGTCTAGGTTGGTAGTGAGAGGGGGACCTCTGGATCTGTACCAAGTACCTGCCTCGACTGTT
This sequence comes from Nicotiana sylvestris, assembly GCF_000393655.2. Lineage (NCBI taxonomy): Eukaryota > Viridiplantae > Streptophyta > Magnoliopsida > Solanales > Solanaceae > Nicotiana > Nicotiana sylvestris. The sequence goes on along the minus strand of NC_091059.1, from coordinate 171,932,329 downwards.
GCGACATCTTCTTTTTTCTTCTTTCCGAGCGCACCTCCCGTGCCGCTCTGGATGGCCTGAGTGGTTGCTTTAATCGCCGAATAGCTCAAGATTTTGTTGGACTTAAGTCCCTCTTCAATCATACCGCCCATTTTCACCACCTAGTTGAAAGATTTGACAACTGACGTCACCAAGTGACCAAAGTAAGTTGGCTCTAGAGTCTGCAGAAAGTAGTCCACCATCTCCCCCTCTCTCATCGGAGGATCAACTCTTACTGCCTGTTCTCTCCAGCGAAACCCAAATTCTCGGAAGCTTTCCCCAGGCTTCTTCTCAAGTTTCAGCAATGTGAGACGGTCAGGGACGATCTCAAGGTTGTACTGAAAGTGACCTGCAAATGCCTGTGCTAAATCATCCCAGGTGTACCACCTGCTTGGATTCTGTCTTGTGTACCATTCCAGTGCAGAACCGCTCAGACTCTGACCAAAGTAAGCTATCAGCAACTCGTCTTTTCCCCCGGCCCCTCTCATCTTACTATAAAACCCTCGTAAATGTGCCATTGGATCACCGTGCCCCTCGTATAGATCAAATTTTGGCATCTTGAACCCTGCCGGCAATTGAACGTCTGGGAATGGGCACAGATCTTTGTAGGCCACACTGACTTGGTTGCCCAACCCATGGATATTCCTGAAGGACTGCTCCAGGCTTTTAAACTTTTGAAGCACTTCGTCTTCCTCTGGGCTCTTAGCCGGCTTTTCAGTCTCTACTGGGATCTCGAAGTGAGTATTATAAGTATAAGGCTCGGGTGCTTTGAAGGTTGGTTCAGGGGGTAATATTGGTTATCGTGAGCCTGAAACAATGGCTCGCTGGATGATCTTTGCAACGTGGCTGGCGGGGGTGCCAGGAAAACGGGGACATTTGGTGAGGGAGGGTTCTGATTGGGTTGTGAAGCTTGGGGATCATAGGCATTTCTTCCATGATAGTATTGGTGACTGGGGAAGCTTGTCGAAGGGCCGGGGGAAGGGTATTCCGGCATGTGTCCTGGTAGGAGAGTGGGAATAATGGGAGGGTTAGGCACCTTTTGTACCCTAGCTAAGGCCAGTTGCATTTCTTTCATCTCCAGTCTCATCTTATCCATTTCCTCCTTCAGCATTTGATTCTCCGTCCTTTCATCCTCGACACTTTGGTCTGAACTAGTCATGCTTTTTAGTATGGGCCCTTTGGATCTTGTTTGGTAATGGTAATCTGCCAGAACGTTCTAACAAACTAACTGGTTCGAAATCTCTGGATCAACAACAAACTTGTTAGCGTTAGAGTTTAACACATATTGCAATTTCATGTTGGGGGATGCAATGTTCCTAGGCAGTTTAACCATTTCTAACATGTCTTTGCTTCGACCGCATGCGTCATTCCGGCTTACTTTGTTTGTGCCTCGTTTAAGTGTTTCCGAAACTTTCTTTATCTCTCATTTTATTTTCTTTCTTTTCTTCTTTTCTCTTTTTCTTTTTAGTGGTGGTCGAATCTTATGTGGATTGCCTACGTATCATGTCCCCGCATGAATCAGACCGGGCGTAGTTCTGCCCTATAAGTACGAAAAGCAAAAAGATAATTTTTTGGAAATTTTTAATTTTTCATTAACAAACATTCTATTACAAACCAGACGCTTCTTAGAAAGGAAAATAACAGACTCGAAACCAAACCAAGTACGAACTACCGACATACTCTGATGCGAAATAAAAACAGACTCTAACAGACAACAGACTCTAAGAGAAAGAAAATGCAGATTCAAACTAAGAACACATTAAGGTTTTAAATTTGGGTGCCCGTGGGGCGTCATTCGGCCTCGCCGCGGGCTTAGGTGCAAGGTTCCTCTCTAGCTGTTCCAATTCATACATGAAGTGCTTCATGAATATCATCACCGCCGAGAAGAAGGTAGTACAGGTCATGTTTTCACACTCCTGACATTTCCTGGTGATAGCACGAGCAATAGTCAGAATCTTGTTCCTGGTTCGGTCTTTCTCTAGGAGTAGGCATTCTATCTGATCCCCTCTAGCCTTCAAAACCCGAGAATCATGCAGATGTTGTTTCCGTAACTGCTGTATTTCATTTTCCATCAAGGCCATCAGATTACAGCAGTGTTTACTCTCGGTTTCAAAAGCCTTGGCTTGTTGAGCCGTCTTGCTCTCTAGGGTGGTCACCTTCCTTTTTAGACTGACAATAGTCTTTTCATAATCTTTCCTTGCCTGCTGTAAGTACTATGTGCGCTCTTTTGTTCTTTTTGCTCCTTGTGCCTGGAGTTGTGCTATGGTATCCTCAGATTTCTTCAAATCATCCCGGCACTCACCAATTTCCTTTTTCAACCCTTTTACTAACTGCTCATCCGACCGACTCCTTTGTTGTTTGTCAGCATCTCTCCTCATCTGTCGGATTTGGGCTTTCAGCGCCTCGTTTTCTTGGGCCAATTTGCTCTTTTCTCCCCGATCGGCATCAACTTGCAGACTATTTTCAAATTCCAGGTTTCTAATCTGTTGCCTCAGCTTGCCTATTTCTGCCCTGTAACTCTCTTCTTTTACCAACCAATCCCACTGTTCTTGCGATGCCTAGACGAACTTCTGGAGATGGGGACTTTTGGCCGGTCTCCCAAACTCGATTTCTTTCCCAAACCAAGCAAGGTATCCCGGCGAAACTTCACCCTTGGACCGATGACGTACACATGTATTGGCTGTTAAGTATTGACACTCGCTCCAAATTTGTCGGATTGCTGCTTCAGGAAACTGTCCATTGGGCCCGATCTCGACTACTTGGTCACTAAGATCTTCATCTTTCGGAACTATTTGGCATCTCCCCAACTGTCTCAAGACTCGATACAGGGCATATGGCTGAATACTCCGGAGTCCCATCAAAAGGAAATGGGGTCCAGTGGCTAGCATATATATGATTTCATCCACAGGCAACCATCCTAGTGTCCACTGTATTTGGCTGGCGGCGAGGGTCCGAAAGAATGATGTCTACGCCGTAAGTCCCTCGGGTAGACTAACCCCCTTGATTCTTGTGTAGAACTCTTCTATGCAAGTTTTCTTCGAGGAACCATAACTCAAGAGCTGGGAATGGGGGCAGAGATGCTCAGTCATCCATATTTTTAGCAACAAGTTACACCCCTCGAAAAAGTTCCCTCTGGCTTTGCAGGCTGTGAGAACTCGGAAGATATCAGATATTATCATAGGAGCAAGAGTGCTTTTATCTTGAATGAGCAAGGTACTGACGATCCCGACTATTTTCAGATCAATGTTTCCATCTTTCCTTGGAAATACCAAAAGGCCCAAAAAGGTTATCATGAAAGCCACTCGTCTATGCTCGTCCCACTTCTGACGGTTGCTTTTGCTGCATAACTTGTTACCCGGGTCGTTGAATCCTCCGACATGACCGTATCTGTCGTATATGAAGCGCGGATTACAAAAACCTGCGGCCAACTCTGGGTTATGGACCGTCCTGGGTATCTTTAACGAATCTAAAAACCGATGCACAGTGACAACTCTTGGAGCAACCGGGTATTTTTGCCTCAACAGAACTTCAGCATTTCCGATGTACCCGACTATTTCCTCCAAAGTCGGAGTGAGTTCAAAATCGGAGAAGTGGAAGACATTGTATGTCGGGTCCCAACAGGTGACCAGAACTCTTATGATATCCCCCCGAGGCTGGATTTCCAGTAAACCCGTAAGACCTTTTAGATATTTCTTGACCTCATCTTGCCCTTCACCACCCAAATCATCCCACCATAGCCACAACTCGAAAGGAATTTTAGTCATTATTGAAAAAGGTTCATTTTGCATCGTGTTCATCCTGCACATTTACTAAGGTGATTAAGAAATAAAATTTATTTGACTCAACAAATTGACTATTTTTAATTTCTCACAGATTAAAAGGAAGATCCGGCTCCGCACACGTCTTTTCAGCACTTCGGGAACGAAGATTTTAAAGCTGGGTGAGTCAACCGGTCAAAATCCAAAATGACTAAAAGTGGTCGTTTATGCAAAGTCAGCCCTCCGACGCCCCTTTCGGGAACATTCGGCTATTCATGCCAAAAACGGCATCACCCGACTTATTTATGTTGACAAATAAAACTTGACATTTTTTGGCTATTTTTGCAAAAAGGGAGATTGGACCCGATGAGGGTTGCCTACGTATCCCGCACCCTGTGAGTATCAAACCGGAGTAGTTTGGGTCGATAACACAAACTTCTTTTAAAAACCAGACTCTTTTCATTGGCAAGTAAAACTTATATATTTTTTCTTTTTCAAAAATTCGGCAGAGTTTCGACACTATTTGGACATTGTTTTTTTTTCAAAACAGACGATCAACTCTCTTTAACCCTCACACTGCTATTTCTCTTTCCTCAAAAGTCGGTCAGCATGCAAGTCCGAAGCAAATAAATGCACAAGTAGAAGCAAGTAAGATGCATCAGGATGGTCATTTTCATTTTTGGTACACCTGTCCTAGACAGACCCAACCCCTGTGTTGAGCCTCCAAAGTCAAATGAACGTGATGCAAACAAACGTTCCTACTAGGGATCCGGCATGAAGCTGAGTTATTCTAGGTTCATAACCTGGGTATTTGTTCTAGACTGTGTACCCGAGCGGACAACTCGAGTCGAGGAGGGGCTACGTACCGGGAACTAAAAGGCCATCCGGCTTAGTAACTTGTCCGGCCTCTTTCTTATTTCAGGTATTGACACTAACAGAATAGGGAGTCTCGACCAGGAGGTAAGAAGAGAAGGTTTTCGGCACAGTTTATATACAGTTCAGATAATATCAAAGCGGTAAAAGCAACATTTAGCACATTAGGCCCAAACATGTAAAAATCAGATAATAAACAAAGCCAAATATAACAATTTATCTAAGCTCGAATTCTAAACCCTGAACCAGAGATTCTGGGTTATCTCCCCAGCAGAGTCGCCAGAGCTGTCACACCTCCTTTTTCACCTACACCCCGGAAAGGGGTATATAAGGGAGTTTTTCCAATTAAAGGACAATCGAAACGGGATTTATTATTTAATTCAGAGTCGCCACTTGGGAGATTTATGGTGTCCTAAGTCACCGGTTGAATCCGAGTCGAGGAAAATATTAACTCTATATTACAGTCCGCGAACCAGAAATCTAGATAAGGAATTCTGTTAACCCGGGAGAAGGTGTTACGCATTCCCGAGTTCTATGGTTCTAGCACGGTCGCTCAACTGTCATATTCGGCTTATTTATCTGATTTTAATTCATATTAAACCTATGTTCAAATTTACACTTTTTACCGCTTTTATTATTTTTTTTTTAACGAGAATTGCAACGTCGTGAAAACACATCTCGAACCACGTCACATCAATGTACCCGTGGTTATTGACACATTTCGACTCCGTTGAGATTTGGATTTGGGTCACGTAAATGTGCACCCCAGTTTAGGGAGGTGTCACACCCCCTTTTTCCGCACCCGGGCGAGCGCAAGGAAGTTTTTTCCAATTAAAGGACAATCGAAACGGGATTGGTTTATTTATTTCAGAGTCGCCACTTGGAAGATTTAGGGTGTCCCAAGTCACCAATTTTATTCCCTAATAGAGGAAAATAATGACTCCATATTACAGTCTGCGTACCAGAAATCCGGATAAGGAATTCTGTTAACTCGGGAGAAGGTGTTAGGCATTCCCGAGTTCCGTGGTTCTAGCACGGTCTCTCAACTGTCATATTCGGCTTATTTATCTGATTTTTAAATACAATTATGAACCAATGTGCCAATTTTAACTTTTAACCGCTTTATTATTATTGTTTTTACAAGAATGTGAACATCGCTTAAAACACGTCTTTGGACTGCGTCACATGAAATGCACCCACAATCCGGAACGCATTTTATTTGATGTTTTGAGATTTGGATTTGGGTCGCATGAAATGCACACCCAAGCTTAAGAAAGTAAATTATTAAACACGCGCCTAAAGAGACTATCGCGTTGTTATTTTGGGGAGGCCGTGAAATTCGCTAAACGACCCTCCTGAATTCTAAGTAATTTTAAACAAGTATTTACTGAGGGCCCCGCAATTTGTATTTTTATTCGGCGAGGCTCGTCCCATTTATTATTTTAAAAATGAATTTGCAGCGTCATGGAAATGCATCTCAGACCACGTCACAGTCAATGTACCCGTGATTAGAGACACATTTCGATTTCGTTGAGATTTGGATTTGGGTCACATAAATGTGCACCCGAGTTTAGGACTGAACTTAGGAAGTGCGTCTCCTATTGGTACAACTATTCTTAGGAAGTGCGTCTCCTATTGGTGAAACTTCTTAGGAAGTGCGTCTCCTATTGGTGAAACTTCTTAGGAAGTGCGTCTTCTATTGGTACAACTGAACTTAGGAAGTTGCGTCTCCTATTGGGTGAAATAAGCTTAGGAAGTGCGTCTCCTATTGGGTAAAATGAACTTAGGAAGTGTGTCTCCTATGGTAAAACTGAACTTAGGAAGTGCGTCTCCTATTGGTACAACTATTCTTAGGAAGTGCGTCTCCTATTGGTGAAACTTCTTAGGAAGTGCGTCTCCTATTGGTACAATGGATCTAGGAAGTGCGTCTCCTATTGGGTGAAATAAGCTTAGGAAGTGCGTCTCCTATTGGGTAAAATGAACTTAGGAAGTGCGTCTCCTATGGTAAAACTGAACTTAGGAAGTGCGTCTCCTATTGGTACAACTATTCTTAGGAAGTGCGTCTCCTATTGGTGAAACTTCTTAGGAAGTGCGTCTCCTATTGGTACAATGGATCTAGGAAGTGCGTCTCCTATTGGTAAAACTTAACTTAGGAAGTGCGTCTCCTATCGGTGAAACTTAACTTAGGAAGTGCGTCTCCTATTGGTAAAATTGAACTTAGGAAGTGCGTCTCCTATTGGTACAACTATTCTTAGGAAGTGCGTCTCCTATTGGTACAATGGATCTAGGAAGTGCGTCTCCTATTGGTAAAACTTAACTTAGGAAGTGCGTCTCCTATCGGTGAAACTTAACTTAGGAAGTGCGTCTCCTATTGGTGAAACTTCTTAGGAAGTGCGTCTCCTATTGGTACAACTGAACTTAGGAAGTGCGTCTCCTATTGGGTGAAATAAGCTTAGGAAGTGCGTCTCATATTGGCTAAACAAACTTAGGAGGAAATGCATCTCCTATGGGTAAAAATAAACTTTAGGAGGAAATACATCTCCTATGGGTAAAAAACAAACTTAGGAGGAAATGCATCTCCTATGGGTAAAACTAAACTTAGGAGGAAATGCATCTCCTATAGGTGAAACTAAACTAAACTTAGGAGGAAATGCATCTCCTATGGGTGAAACTGAAACAAACTTAGGAGGAAATGCATCTCCTATGGGTAAAGACGTGGAATGTATTCCCTTGTTATACAGATGGGCGCCTAATGGTAAAAACACAAAATGTATTCCCTTGTTATACAGGTGGGCGCCTAAAATATGAAATGCACAGACAAAAAGTATTCCTCTCATTATTCAGGTGGGCGCCTGTCAAGAAATTTAAAGACTGAAATGTATTCCTCTCGTTATACAGGTGGGCGCCTGGTATGAAATTTAAAGACTGAAATGTATTCCTCTCGTTATACAGGTGGGCGCCTGGTAGTAAAGATATGAAAAATGATATGCCCGCATTATACTGGTGGGTGACCTAGAACAGAAATGAAAAGACAGAAACGTATTCCTCTCGTTATTCAGGTGGGCGCCTGTCTTCAACAACAATTTAGAAAATAAAATCCTATTCGAGGGCGGATGAACCCAAAATATCCTATTCGAGGGCGGATGAACCCAAAATATCCTATTCGAGGGCGGATGAACCCAAAATATCCTATTCGAGGGCGGATGAACCCAAAATATCCTATTCGAGGGCGGATGAACCCAAAATATCCTATTCGAGGGCGGATGAACCCAAAATATCCTATTCGGGGGCGGATGAACCCAAAATATCCTATTCGAGGGCGGATGAACCCAAAATATCCTATTCGAGGGCGGATGAACCCGACATATCCTATTCGAGGGCAGATGAACCCGACATATCCTATTCGAGGGCAGATGAACCTGAAATATCCTATTCGAGGGCAGATGAACCCAAAATATCCTATTCGAGGGCGGATGAACCCAAAATATCCTATTCGAGGGCGGATGAACCCGACATATCCTATTCGAGGGCAGATGAACCCGACATATCCTATTCGAGGGCGGATGAACCCGACATATCCTATTTGAGGGCGGATGAACCCTACATATCCTATTCGAGGGCGGATGAACCCGATATATCCTATTTGGGGACGGATGAACCCGAAATATCCTTAAGACTTGAAAATGTCTTACCTTGAAAACTTGGTGGGGATTATTTTGCGGGGGATGAATTTTGGCGGGGTTGCCCCAAAACTCTGTCGAGGATGCTTCTACATCTCGATGATCCGCTGAGGATAACACTGCTAAAGATAACTCTGCTGAGTAAATATGTTATCTTACTCTTTCCAGAACTACTTCCTTTTGAGTAGGATATTTCATTCCTCTGCAAACTACTTCCCTTTTTTATTTTACTTTTTTTATTTTATATATATATATATATATGTATTTTTTATTATTATTTTTTATTATTATTATTGTCAACTTCTTCCTTTGAAGACTAACTCCCTTAAGACTCGTTTTGCGCTTCCCCGGAAGGAATCGCTGAGGATACCGATTTTCACCAAACTTGTGTTGGACTCCTCGAAACTGCTAGGGATAACACTGTTGGGGAATTATTTACTTACCTGTTGGGGGGTAAAATATTATCAGCTGGGGATAACGCTATCGAGGATAACACTACTGGGGGATTCTGATTCCTTCAGAACTAGTGCTTCATACTTCGGAAGGCTGTTGGGAATGATGTTGGCCTCTTGCTTTTTCTGATCTCAAGTTTCATCCCTTTGCTGGGGAACAACTTCCTCCATTGAAACTTATTATGTTGGGGGTAACACTGGTTTAAAGACCACTTCCCTTGAGACTAGCGTTATCTTTATTCTTCCCCGAATGGGTACCTGACTTCCAGAAAATTTTCTAAATGGAAGGAAAATTTTCTGCCCCAGTTTGACAATATCCCTTGTGGCATGCATTTTGTCATCAATGCCATTTTCTTTACCTGTTTCAAATCAAACAAAATTTGTTAGTTTAAAACATGGTTGGTTGTGATACTCCTACTGGGATAGTTTTCCCTTTCTCCTTCCTTGCTCTGCACTCCATAACTTGTTGGGGATGATATTATTTGCTGGGGATAATCCCTTTCTGCTGGGGATATCCCTCTTCTTTTGTGGCATAGCTCGGAAACTGGCATTTCCGAGACCTTTTAGTCTAGCATGAATTTCCCCAAATCAATGCTCACTACTTTCCTTGCTTTGTTCATGGGCCTTGGCCTTGAGGTTTATAACCTTGGTTTCGGCAAGGATATCCCTCTTGATACTCGTCAATCCTTTGGTTAATTCCCTTTTGCTGGGGATATCTTTATCGATACTGGCCTCGCACTTGTTCCTTACTGACTTAGACCATTTGGATGTTCTAATCGGATTTGGTCTTGCATAATTAGAAAGCTGATGGCATATTTTGAAGTCAATTCACACTTGTTCTGACCGAACAGACTCTATTGGGGAATTCTTTTCTATGAAAGGAAAAAGATAAAAGGGAACAGAATAAAAACAAAGGAAAAAGGATGACTCTTTGACAAAAGAAACTATAAATAAAAACCTATCAAACGCAGATACCGACTCTAATAGTCATGACATGCATATGTGGCCTATCCTCCACTGTCACTCATCTTTCAAGATCTTCAATTGGCAATTCCCCATCTGATTCTCCATCTTATTCGATTTGTAGTGCCCGAAGGGTTTTCACTATCAAGTCTCTCTCATTTTTGGTTCTTCTCTCAACTTTCATCGCCTTATGGTGCCTGTGAAGGTTTTCACCGATAAGACTCTCTCATTTGCATCACTTTCCGGCTGGGGATTTGTAGTGTTGCCGGTATGACTCTCTCTGCTGGAGATTAGATTCCTTTCTGCTGTGGAACAGAATGTTATGTTCGCCGGTAAGACTCTCATTTGTCTGACTTGGCATCTTTTGAAGACTGGTCAGAAGGTCTTTCTTTGGACCGTAATGTGGGCCTGGATAGGGCTAGAAAGAAAGGGTGTTAAAGGCTCAAAAAATTCATTAATTTTGGGTTATTAATTACAACCTTCGGAATTAGATTTATTTACAACAAACGCAACATCTGCCCCAGTTTTCTTGCTTGGGGATATTTTAATTGACTGATGATTTTTTTTTCATTTTTCAAAACTATGACCGAGCCGTAAAGCGCCTACGTATCCTCTTTGAGGAATCAGGTCAAACGTAGTTCCCAATTCCTCTTTTCATTTGATTTTCTTTTCTTTTTTTCTTTGTTATCAATTTTCTTTTCTTTTCTCTTTTTTCATTTTTCTTTTGTCGTTTTGCTATTCTTTTTTTTTCTTCCATGTTCGTATCTTCTAGTCGTTGCTACTGATTCCGAACGAGGGGTATGAAAGAAAACAAATAAGGCTCAAAGGGCTAACGAAGGATAAAGTGTTTAGGTAGCAGAACAAAATGTCTTCGTCATTCCAGTCTTCAAAACATGCCAAGTGCAAACAACACGATTAAACAATAGATTTATAGTCTCTTCCGATGGTGCTGGCCTTGACAATTATGTTGAACATTTTGCTTTTTCATTTGTTATTTCTAAAGCACCGTTGGGCGAAACTTTCATTATCATGACCGACCCTCATGCCAATTTGGCGAATCTTGTTTTTAACGGTTTTCTTTGTGCTTAACTTGCCCCAGTTCCACATGACTCGAGCTCTGAATAATCTCAAACCGTCCTTATTTTCTTTAAATGCTTTGATCACCTTCCCAGGATTTTATGATTAACTTTTAAGATTAGGCCCAAACTGGGTGCGCATGTCATGTCCCTAGAATCGGCATTGAACGAAATGATAAAAGGACTAAACAAAAAGACGACTGGAAATAACAAAAGACCGGATTCGCTTTAGACTACCGGTGGAATAGTTTGAATAACAAAACAAACAAAACAACCAGAATAAAAAAAACCTAAACAAACTGGACAAGACAATATCCGACTTATAACCCTAATAATCTGAACAACAGAAATGACAACAAAATAAGCCATCACAAGCTTCTCTCTTGCCGACCAAGGAACGAAGCGTCCTCCTCACTTTATCAAAACTGGCGTTTTAGCCACTGAACTTCGCGTCAATACTGTCAAGACCATTACCAGCTTCAATATCATCAACCTCCGTTAGCAAGTCCCCAATAGGATTCGAGTGCTTCTGTTATCAGGCCTGAGCCCAACTTCTGTTATCAGGCTTACCACAAACCAACCACCTTAACTTTATTTGCGAAACAAACAGGTTAGAATGGACTCAGTCGGTGCTCATTATTAACAACATCCTTTTTTTTTTCTTTTTTCGATGTTTTTTTCCGATTTTTCTTCCATTCTTTTTCCTTTTCTCTTCATTTTTTTGTTTTTTCATTTTTTTTTCATTTTTTCATTCTTTTTTCTTTTCTCTTCATTTTTCCCTTTTTCATTTCTTTTTTTTTTGCTTTTCTTTTTGTTGTGGTCGAATCTTATGGAGATTGCCTACGTATCATGACCCCGCATGAATCAGACCTTGCGTAGTTCGGACCAATAAAAGATAAACAATAATAAACTTTTTTTTCAATTTTCATATTAGAACAAACTGGGTTTCAAAGGTTTTGAAAATGACCTACAAACTTGAAAATCAAACAACCCATATTATTCTAATCAAGAGATTTATGAAATCAAAGACAAGAGGCTAGCTCCCTATGTTCGACAAATGCAATCAAATGGTTATTTTTTGCAAATGTGGCCCCTTCTAAATTTCACATGAATTTTGAGGCCGGGGAGGATTATTTTATGACACTTCACAAACTTGTCCGTTCTTTTACGAAAATAGCCTTTCGACAACTGAAAGATACTCTAAGGCTATTTCGGCAAGAACGGTTTAAGACGCGGCCGAAGCTGGATCGGCTTATTTTATTTTTTCATTTTTTTGACTAAACATCCAAACGGCATTCACCTGACCGTTGACTCTTTGTTTTTGTTTTCAAATTACGATAAAAAACCTTGTGTTGCAAACACGGCCTTTCGATGTCTCGGGGACGAAGCTTTTTAAGGCTGTGTGGGTCAACTGGACCAAACTCCTAGACATGACCCAAAAGGTGGCTATTTTATGCAAAGTCAGCCTTCCGGCGTCCCTTTCGGGAACATTCGGCTATTTATGACAAACAACATTTCCTGACTTAATTATGACTCTTTTATTGTTTTTCAAAAATAGGAAACTCAATATTGCAAACACGGCCTGTCAAAGTCTCGGGGACGAAGATTTTTAAGGCTGTGTGGGTCAACTGGACCAAATCTTTAAAAAAATGACCCGAAAGTGGTTGTTTATGCAAAGTCAGCCTTCCGGCGTCCCCTTCGGGAATATTCGGCTATGTCTTGATAAAACAGCGTCACCCGACTTCTTTATGACAAAATTAAAATTTTGACATTTTTGTTATTATTATTATTATTTTGGCTATTTTAGCCAAAGGTGGGGTTGGACCCGATGAGGGTTGCCTACGTATCTCACATCCGGTGAGAATCAAACCCGCGTAGTTCGGGCAATCAGGAATAAGTAGATGAACTAACTCCCTTTTTTTGTGAATTTGTGAAAGAACTACTTTAAAAGAAGAAATGAAGTATTTTTTTTGTGGATTTTTGATTGATCTTCTTTTTGAAAGAAATACTTCTAAGGTATATTTTTTGAATTTCATTTGCTTTTTTTTTATTCTACAGAAGAAGAAGAAAATATTTTTTCGGAATTTTACTTTTAATAAAAGAAATGCTTCTCAAAATGTTTTTGAATTTTGAATTTTCTTTCCAATTTTGAAAGAAGAATCAAAATATTTTCGGATTTTTTTTATTATTATTTTTTTATATATATATATATTTTAAAACAATTAGAAAGACTTTTTAAAGAAGTCAATAATGGAAAATATTTTTGGATTATTTTAATTTCGGCATTTTCATAAACAAATAAATAAACTTATTTTTAAAACAACTTTTTTTTTTTTATTTAGAGAAACAAGACAAAACAATGATGATTTTTTCTACTTTTCCTTTGCTTTTAATAAAACAAACTAATAAGACATATTTTTTTTATTTTCTCAAAATTTCGACAGAGTTTCGATACTACTCGGACATTGGTTTCTTTTTTCTAACAATAAGTAGCCACATCTCTACACTGTTATTTTCTCCTCTTTTCCACTATTTTCTAATTTGTGGATGATGAAAACATACACAATCTTTTTTTTTGAATTTCCAATGTTTCTTTCTATATATATATACATATATATTTTATTTTTTATATTTATTATATTTTCAAAAATGTGGCATGGGGGACATAGGGAATTTCAAGACTTCTTGGATTCCGCCGATGTTCCCCATGTGCTTTTCAAAAATGAAGCGTGGGGGACATAGGGGAATTTCAAGACTTCTTGGATTCCACAAATGTTCCCCCTGCTTTGATTAAAATAACACCATGCTGGAAATGACCAAATGACCCATTCGCCCTTGACTAAATACAACATGTAGCACATAGGATGCCGAAAGATGGTCTATTATTTTCAGGTTGCTTGTCCTAGACGGACCCAACCCCTATGTTGAGTCCCCTAAGTCAAATGCACATGATGCAAATAAACGTTCCTACTAGGGATCCGGCATGTGGCTTTGTTATACTAGGTTCAAAAACCTGGGTCGGTGTTCTAGACAGTGTACCCGAGCGGACAACTCGAGCTGAGGAAGGAGCTCCTTTCCGGGAACCAAAAGGCCAGCCGGCTTAGAAACTTTCCGAGCCTCTTTTATTCAGGGTATGACACTAACAGAATAGGGAGTCTCAACCAGTAAGCACATCCCCGGAGGTAAGAAGAGAAAGGTTTCGGCACAGTTTATATACAGTTCAAATAATATCAAAGCGGTAAAAGCAGCATTTAGCACATTAGGCTCAAAACATGTAATAATCAGATAATAAATAAAGCCAAATAATAACAATTATTCTAAGCTCGAATTCTTAACCCTGAACCAGTGGTTCTGGGTGTTGTCCCCAGCGGAGTCGCCAGAGCTGTCACACCCCCTTTTTCCGCACCCGGGCAGGCGCAAGGGAGTTTTTTCCAATTAAAGGACAATCGAAACGGGATTGGTTTATTTATTTCAGAGTCGCCACTTGGGAGATTTAGGGTGTCCCAAGTCACCAATTTTAATCCCGAATCGAGGAAAATAATGACTCCATATTACAGTCTGCGTACCAGAAATCCGGATAAGGAATTCTGTTAACCCGGGAGAAGGTGTTAGGCATTCCCGAGTTCCGTGGTTCTAGCACGGTCGCTCAACTGTTATATTCGGCTTATTTATCTGATTTTAAATACAATTATGAACCAATGTGCCAATTTTAACTTTTTACCGCTTTATTATTGTTATTTCAAAAGAATGTGAACATCGCTTAAAACACGTCTTTGGATTGCGTCACATGAAATGCACCCACAATCCGGAACGCATTTTATTTGATGTTTTGAGATTTGGATTTGGGTCACATGAAATGCACACCCAAGTTTAAGAAAATAGATTATTAAACACGCGCCTAAAGAGACTATCGTGTTATTATTTTGGGAAGGCCGTGAAATTCGCTAAACGACCCTCCTGAATTCTAAGTAATTTTAAACAAGTATTTACTTAGGGCCCCGCAATTTGTATTTTTATTCGGCGAGACTCGTCCCATTTATTATTTTAAAAATGAATTTGCAACGTCATGGAAATGCATCTCAGACCACGTCACAGTCAATGTACCCGTGATTAGAGACACATTTCGATTTCGTTGAGATTTGGATTTGGGTCACATAAATGTGCACCCGAGTTTAGGAAGATAACATTATGAAATACGCGCTTAAAGCAACTAGTGTATTATTATGTTGGGAAAAGGCCGTGAAATTCGCTAAACGACCTGTTCCCGAATTCTAAGTATTTTAATATATACATTTAGAGGGCCCCGCAGCTTATGCATTTTTATTTGACGAGGCTCGTCTCATTTTTATTTTTAAGGATAAACCTACAGTGACTACATTTCTCTATTAAGTTCGTCTCTAAAAGAAAATCCTAATTTATTAATCAAACAATGGAAGCTAGTAGGATACACGGCTAATGAAGAGTATCTCGAGCTTGACGAATTATAATTAAACATGAACTTACATTTAGAACTAACCCATATGGTAAATAACAGAACAATGACTAAGAAAATTATGATAGAACTTATTAAATCAATCCGACTACCAATTCGGCGAGCTAGTCACGAACATGAAGACTTTTGTACAACTTTCGTCTAGCATGCCAAATTGAGATAGCAATAACGTAAGCACAAAACTAAAACTCAACAGATTTAAGCAAGATCTTCAACATAACATTTATTCAAGCTCGGACACTACAGTGACCGATAGCAACTCAAACAAAGATTAGAAAACGAACCTCGACAACCTCAGAACGACAAACACGACTCCGACGGAACTCAAGCCGGACCTCACTGAACAACGACGACCTCGATGGAAGCAGAGAGCTCGGCCAAAACTATCAACGCACGAGATATCGGCTGCTGCTGGATTTTCTCGATGCAGCAGGTACGTGAAGATAAGCAGAAGGGGTCGTTCGGATATGAGGAGGAAACAGGTTATGGAGGGTCGTTTGGGCAGTGGTTAATGGCTGGAGCTCGGACGTGAGAGAGTGGTTGGTTTTGGGTTATGGTCGCCGGACGTGATGGAGAGCTTGACAACGCAGCAACAGCTGCTCGAGTTCCGGCGAGGGGGCAGTGACGACGCGATGGAAGGAGCTGGGTTGGGCGGTTGTCGACGGGCCTGTTTGGTGGTCTGTTTGGTGCTGGTGTTTGGGTGGTGGTGTTGGGCAGTGGTCAACGGTTGAGGCTGCTGCTGGGTTAGTTTGGGTGTGAGGTTGAACTGGAGGCTTGGTGGACAGTGGTCGACGACGACGGAGCTGGGGAGGGGGGGTTGCGGACGGTTTGGGTAGTGTAGATGGAGGTGGTGTTTGTTGATGGAGCTTTTGGGCTGTCGGGAAGGTGAGGAAATGGTGGTTTCACCTTTTCTTTTAGGGTAGGCTCCTAGGGTTTTTCCTCATCTCCTTTTGGAGAAGATGAATCAATAGTGTCCAAGTTTCCCTCTCAAAAAAATCTGTCCGTTGGTTTTTTCAGAAAAATGTCCAAGTCCAGTTCCTTCCGAAATTTCAAAAGTCCGCAGGGTTTTCTGTTGGTTCTTCTCTTTGAAGAAGATCAACAGTGCTCTCCTTTCAAATTTTCCAAAAGTCCTCCTTTCCCAAATTCTTTTGTCCGTGTATTAATGCCCATTTGTCCAGAAAAATGAGCCCCACGCGTGGTGGGGTTCAAGACATGTGTTCCCCACGCGTGGTGGGGTTCCCAGTGTACGGGATTCCGTCCGTGTTCCCCACGCGTGTCCCCTCATGTGTGGTGGACTCAGATTATTATGGGCTAGGTCTGAAATTAGGCCTAAAAACGGGTAGTTTGAACCCGAATATTATTCTTTTGTCCGGATCCGAGAATAAGAACACGACGTTGCTTAACTACTAACTACCAAAAATAAGACTAATATTTAAAACGAAACTATATCTTTTTTTAATATTTTCCAAGATTAAAATAGCTACAAAATATTAATAAAACTAATTTGTAATTTTCGCTTTTTAATAAAGACAAAATATAAAGTAATATTTTTTGTATTTTTCCAAAATTAAAATGACTACAAAACATTAATAGAATTATATTTTTTTTTAATTTTCGAATTTATATAAAGTACCAAAATAAAGTACAATTTTTGTATTTTTTTCAAGTTTATGAGAAATACATAAACTAAAATTTATATATGTATTTTTGTGATTTTTTCTTTTTTACAACGAAATAAAGTAAAATAGTTAAAATAGCTATATTAGACCCAATTTCACATATTCACGCTAAAAATGTGAAAATTCTCGGGGAGGGTCAAAAATCAGGTGTCTACAGGAGGTAATGTTATTAAAAGCGCGCCTAAAGTGACTAACGCGTTATTATATTGGGGAAGGCCGTGAAATTTGTTAACGGCTCATCCCGAATTCTATATATTCATTATAACGATTTAAGAGGACCCTACAATTTATGCATTTGTTTTGATCGGCCAAGGCCCATCTCATGTGTTTTAAGAGGGAAAACCTAAAAGCAACTATGATTCTCTACTTTATTCGTCTTTTAAAAAAAAAGAAATCCTAATTTATTCACTGAGATTATCCAGATTATTCAAACGTGCTTAACAATTAGAATCAAGGAGAAGCCATATTTACTTATTAGAAATTAATGAAATAGTGATCCCTAGAATCCTAGTTTAAGACTCAGAATACTTATGTATTAGCTACTGAAAACACGATCGTGAAAACCCGATTATTTTTAGGTTGATCCGAACTAATATTACTAATTGGCATTAATGAACCTGCTATTGAAATAGAGAACACGATTATCATATGGATTCAACTTATGCTACCTAAATCAAATTGACCAACTTATTGACCAAAACTTAACAGACTTGACCATCGCTTCACTGACTTATACTCAAACACTAATATTAATTTGGGAGGACCATTTGAGTTCACATGCCAATCAAAATAAAAGAAACTTACTCATTTAAGCCCTGAACTAATATTAACCATTATGTCAAAATTCCAACTACTGAAGCACGTTTGGCTTAGAAATGAACTTGATGTGGTCAGTGCCTCCTGCTTTCAACTTGGTTGTAATTTTAAACTGCTTTTGGTTCTTAAATTTTAAACAGCCAAATGCTCAACTAAATAAATACTAACCATACTAAGTCTAAAGCTAGAATAACTATAAATCAACAGTCCAACAGCCTACATAATTCAATTTAATCAGTCCAGTTATACACCCCAATTAATTACAGCATACAGCAAACCAAACTACATAAGTTATATAAAAACATAATGAAACTATGAGGACAACAGATCTACGGCAGAAAACTTCAGTTTCATTTTTGCTATTCCGACAGGAGACAATACATTGAAACAGTCTGAGATGTGTACCTGGAAATCGAATCAAATAGAAAAGGAGAGGTCAGCAGCAAGTAGTCAACTGGTATTCAACAATCAACAAGCAGCAGTAACGGGCAGAAATCAACAACAGCCCAGAGCTTAACTCGACCAAACCAGGAATAGTATGAACCCAGTAGAAACCAAAAAAGAACACCCAAACACAACCTTGACCAAACCAACTGGTATTGAATTTTGATTCAAACAAACAGATCCAAACCTATAAACGACTCCAAGTATAGAGCAGAAGTAAAAGGAAGAAAGGTTCTAGCTATTTTAGATCCTAAGCGAGGCAATGAAACAGTAGCTATTCTTTTTCAACTCCCAAAACTCTCCAAAATGAATTCTGCCTAGAACTCAATGGAACAGTACCCTTTCTTTTAAACTCCCTCTAGGTCTCTCTTCAGATTTTCAGAATCCTCCCAATCTGTCTTAAATGGCTCTATTTATAACCACACTGACCCTACCAGCCCTTAGGAGCACTCCAACTAATTAAGAGAGTATTTTTTCCCTATCATATTCCCTTACAGCCCATTATCAACTGTCTTGTGTCCAAAGGCATGAACCGCTTATAATATTCAATTAATCCCCCCATGCTATTATGTTTTGTTCCCCATTAGCACTAACAAATGCATTAGTTTAATGTTACTTAAGTGCTTTACTGATAGCCCACTTAAACTAGCCGATTTCTGAACTTTTCAATCCCCAAATTACCCCCTTAACCCCTGTGTATTATCCTACCTCAGCCCCTTTCAACCAAATCCATCAGCTATAACCAATTCAACTAAGTTAGAAATCCTAACAATTGACTAATTAAACAAATGAAACTAACACCCAATCAACAACAATAGAACAATTCAACAACCAAATTCATATCAGAATACACTTAACAGAACCAACAAGTAGATCCGAGTCATTGAACTTAATCAGCATTTTAAGCTTGAAACTCAATTCAGACCAAATACGATAAAAATAAAGATTCAGTGATTAAACTAACACACTTCTAGATTAAACCTAAACAAGAACAAATGAACATTGTCAACATACTGAACGAACCAAAAATTAAACTATTATCATGCTAATCTAACACTCGAGCATACCAGACTAATCGACGACACTTATTCAATCGATTACACAAATTATAACATATAACAATCGACAACAAACAGAAGTAATGATAAAATTGGACCAAATAAAAGGTCTGATGGAGAAGGGAAGAATCAATCAACAAAAATTGAAAAAATCAATAAAGCTATACTAAAGCAAACAGAATAAACAAACACAAACATGGAACAAACAGGAAAGGGAAAAATACCTCAAGAACTCGGGACCTGGACGACCCTGATTCGAACTCAAACTCGAATTGTTTGAGGTCGAACGGACCTTAATCGAGTGTTCTCAACAGGGAACACTTCGACTAAAGTCGATTAGACCCCAAATCATCCTTTAGTTGGGACAGATTTCAACCTCTGGCTTTCTAGGGTTCTTGGGGGTTTGATTTGGGGTTCGGATGGTTCTAGCAAGATTCGAATGGAACCAAGTGTGTTTTGGGTATGAGGGAGGTCAGGGGGTGCCAGGGTGTGAGTTCAGGGTTCATTAGATGAACTAGGGTTTTGGGTCCTGAGCTTCGATCGAAGATTCGAAAAAGCCGGGGATGATTCGAGGTCAACGGAGTGGGGATTCAGGTTGAGGGTGGTTAGGAGGTTCAGGGGTGTTATTTTGGCGGTCATCGGAGCCGGAGCCGCCGGGTTTACGGCGAAGGAGTGGAGGGGCGGCTAGGGTTTCGGAGGGGATTTGGTCTCTGAACTTGGAGACGATACAAAGAGAGGGGGGTTTGATGGGTTTAGGGGCATTGGGGGGTTTGATATATTAAAAAGGGGTCAATCAATGTGAACCGTTGGATTAAGGGTGATGGAGGGTTCAGATCAACTTGGGGAAGGGAAACGGGGTCGTTTGGTTTGGTGCTGGGGTTGGATCGGTTATTGGGATGGACGGGTCGGGCTGTGAGGGAAGCCTGGGACCGTTAGATCGAGTTAATTTCAACGGTCCATATTGAAACGCCTGAAACGGCGTCGTTTTGGCTGAGGCTGGAGACAGACTGGATTGGGGCGGGTATTGGGCTGATTTGGGGTGACATTTGGCCTGAAACTTCCTTTTAAAAAACCAGCTCAATCCGATTTTAACTCTTCTTCTCTTGTTCCTTCTTTTTTTTTAAATTTTTAATTACCAATTAAAAATCCTAATTAAATTATAAAATTGACAATTAACTAAAACATTAACTCTTAATAATCTATCACATGAATTTAAACATCAAATAAGGATAAAATCACACAATTCGGACATTAAATGCAAAAAATGCAAAGTACATATTTTTTGTGATTCAAATTGTAAAATTAAATCCTAAATGCACATGCAAAACGTATTTTTGTATTTTTCTTAATTAAAGTAGAAATAAACATGCACAGACAAAATACAAATAAATCACAAACAACACAAAACCATTTTATTTTGCATTTTTGGGAGTAGTTTTCGTGAAGCAAAAATCACGTGCTCACAAGGAGTAACCTACACAATTAAAGTAGTAATTATATTGCGTTGGGGGTATGTTTTAGTGTAATAATTACATTCCTATCATATTCATGCACGCTTTTCATTAGACAACGTTTAAAATTCCTCTTTGCCTTTTCATATACCATGCACAAGTTTTTTCCCCCTATATAAGCACACTATTCCTTGTGAGTTTATTCACTCAAACACATATATTTTAGCAGACATAATAAAATACAAAAAAGAAAAAATGGATGCTGTCATCAGGCAAATAGTGGAAGAAATCA
The DNA here is from genome assembly GCF_000393655.2 of Nicotiana sylvestris. Lineage (NCBI taxonomy): Eukaryota > Viridiplantae > Streptophyta > Magnoliopsida > Solanales > Solanaceae > Nicotiana > Nicotiana sylvestris. The sequence continues at coordinate 171,911,277 of NC_091059.1, read as the reverse complement.
AGCAAGACATTATAGAGGCTTTTGAGCTAAAACTGGATGAGCTCATACACAAGTACGACAGGGAGCTGGAAGAAATTAACAACAAGCTTGATACGCTTGTGATGTATGCAAGATTTGATAATCTTGCTGATGAAGATGCTCGTCCATCTGGTAGAGACGATGATAATGATGATGATGATATGGACGATTAGTTTTTCTTTTTGTTATTTATATTTATTTTGTTATTTATGTAGTTTAATTTATCTTTTTGATATTTAATGAAATATTCAGTTTTTGTTTTAAGTTTTTTCTACGTTTTTTTAATATTAATTCTATTCAAAGTCGAAAAATAGCAAAGGAAATGAACTATATAAGTTCAGCAGGAATTAACAAAAACTAATCCGAATATTAAGCATTTTTTGGTATGAAGTTTTTTCAAAAAATCATAATAAAATACACAGTGCTTGATGAAAACTTCAAGCATGAACTAAAAATTCTTTTTAAACTTAGAAAATAATAGAACAATTAACAAAAACTTATCCGAAAATTACATATTGCACGACAAAACATTAAGCATTTTTAGCAGACGAACTAAAAAACTTCAGCATACAAAAAATTATATGAAAAATATTTTACATATTCCTGAAAACATAAGCATTTTTTGGTATGAAGTTTTTCCAAAAAATGATAATAAAATACATAGTGCGGGAGAAAAACTTCAGCTCCATCAGCCGAAGTTTTTAAAGATTAACTAAAGAATTTCAGCACATGTGCTGAAGCTTTTTGTGCAATATGAAATTTTAAGTTATGTTTTATTTTTTACCCAGTGTAGGAGGAAAACTTCAGCTCCTCCTGCTGAAGTTTGTAAATATTAACTAAAAAACTTCAGCACCTATGCCGAAGTTTTTTGTGCAATATGAAATTTTAATTGATGTTTTATTTTTTTTACGCAGTGTAATAGAAAAACTTCAGCTCCTCCTGTTGAAGTTTTTAAATATTAACTGAAAAACTTCGACACATATGTAACTTCATCTTGTTTCAACATATTTGTCGGATTAGAATGTTAGAATTCATCGTCAAATAGATTTAGAATGCAAATTCAACATATAAGTGAAGTTCGTCAAACAACTTCAATCAATCAATCAGAAATCATGTAATTCAAAAACTATTTTGAATTCTGAAGATGAATTTGAATACTTACAATGTATTTTGTAATTTTGAATTTGGAATTTGAATCTGGTTCAAATCTGGTTTGCGAGAGGCGATCTCAGGAGAGACGGACTAATGGAGGAGATACGAAGAAGATCTGGAATTTGATTTTGGGTATGCTTGATGTATCTTTTATATGTTTTAGAAGGGGTATAATGGTCATATTATTACAGATTTTTTGTTAGTTGGTTACAAAATCAATAGTTTTTACAAATATGGTATATGTTAAAAGGTGGCATAAAAATAGGGTATGGCTACAAATCGCCCCCAGTTTCTTTATGCAAGATGATCAAATGATCTTATTGGGTATGGACACTAAACATTAAGTAGAAATCGCATGGGATAGCCACTTTTTAATATGGTATTTAGTTTTTATCCAGTATTTTTAATACTGAGCAAAAATATCCACTACTTTATTAAAATTAATAAGAAAAGACGATTTTACCCTTTTTCATGAGTGTTGTGTAAATATTACGGACGCCATGTCCTTAACATTTATATTGCACATATGAAGTTAAAGACATGATGTCTTAAAGTTTAACAACGGAAGGTGCAAATACAGGACACTTTGTCCTAATCAGCATTCATGAAGTTAAGGACACCATGTCCTTAATATTACACAGCACCCATGTCTAGCACAGGGTATTTTTGTCCGGGCAGGTAAAATTTATCAAGCATTGGCTAAAGAGTAAATACATTTTAAACAATGGCTAAAGATTAAAGACATCTCTAATTAGTGGCTAACTGTGCACTTCCCCCAAACATTAATCGGCTAAACTCAATAAGATATTGGGCCAATGTTATTCTAAATTTAAATAACTTTCGACATGTTAAATCATATTTTGAAGAGAAACCACTATGTTTTAGCGGTTATTAGCTAGTTGTAGCTACCATTTACTATATTATTTCCTATAGCTATGTTTTGAGTTTTTTAGAGTGTATTCGATGTAATGTATTCATGAATACATTAGCATTTCTAGGCGTGAAACAGGGGATAACAGCTAGACAGATTTTTGTATTCGAGTGTATTCGACTGTATTTATGCGTGAAACATGGGATTACAGCTGGATAGATTATTGTATTCGACTGTATTCACGGCGTGAAACAGGGGATAACATAGTTTTTAAACGGAAAGTGAATCAATTAACATAATAGACTCCTAATATAACTCAACAAACTCAATTATAACACACAAATTTTGTATTTCCAGTTATAAAAAAGATTCTCAACCGAAAAACACCCCAAAAACATAGCAATCTTCAGAGAAATTATATAATTACATTGAATATAGTTAAATATATATTAATACATCTGAGTACATGAAGTATAACAGGTCCTCTATAATGCAAAAACATATGAATACATACTGCAGATACATTTGAATACATATATACATCTGAATACACAAATTATATTAATTAAAAAAATACATATGAATACATTCATGGAATATAGCGAGACATCGAATACAATGAAATACATGGAATACAGCGAGATACACTGAAATACAATGAAAAAAAAAGACAATGAATATATGAAAATACATGGAAGTACATTGAGATATATTGAAATACACTTAAAAAAAGGGTAACAGAATCTACAAGTTGCTCAGCCCCAAACTCCGACGTCTTTGTTCAAGAACAACCCTAATGTCGTCTCATTAAGAGGGCCGCGATTCTAACTCGAAACATCATTGTTCCTGTTACTGTGATACTATTCCGGCCTCTCCAACATCTAACCTTTATTCAAAACGACCATACAACAACCAAATTACAGCTTTGCAGCGTTTTCCCGAAATAGAGAGAATGAAGAAAGTTACCGTTGAAACTCTCCTCAACGAAGACCTTAGTGGAGACGACAGCGACAGGCAGGGAGAATATAGTAATTAGATGGAGAGAGCTAGGATTTGCTATTCGTTGAGTAGCCATAGCCACTATTTTGAGATCGAAATACTAACTCTGAAAGATATCTGATGAAAGCTCTTTTATACTAGCGAGAGGATTTGTTTGAAAGCTCTTTTCTTCATACAATATTTGTTTGGTTATATGTGGCAACAACAACGACAACCCTTTGGCATGGCGTGAGAAGAAAGAGTGGAGATTCGCAGAATGGGGGAAGAGAATGACGTGTATCAAATTAGAGAGAGAGAACGTGGAGTGAGAAGTTTATATCAAATACGGTAATCATGTGAGAGAAAAATCTGAAAAAGGAAAGAGCAAAATAAAAAATAGCGTATATAGTGGCTTAAGGGTAGGAGGTAACCAAAAATAGATATTTTGCTATAAATATTAAAAGGTATCTATAGAATATCATTTTTTAAAATGGTATTTATTTAAAATAAATAAGGTGTTAACCTTTGCTATAGGAGGTAAAAATTCCTATTTTGAAACACTGTATAAGACCTGAATTCCGATTGAAGAAATTGGTAGAAATGACACCAAGTAGCCCTTCTAGAAGGCTACTATTTAGAAATTAGCCAATGTGTCTTGAATTTCAGTTTTCCAATTCAATTTTTGTCCTGAAGTTATGATTTTTAGTTCAAATTTTCAGGACAAAATAGGTACCGAAACCCTAAATAGTTCCCCAAGAAATTGGAGGCAACAACTTTAATCAGGAAACTTTGGTTGACATTATAATAGTAGGTGATATGGGCTTACAGGGCCACACTGATCTTCTTGGTGGGTTGGACCTTGTTATTAGGCCTAACTTTCAAATGTTGCTTCATACGTGAATTATTTTTTGTAAAAGTTATTTAGTAAATGATCTTCTTTTTATTTCTCGTGCGACTGATGGATCTTTTACGCCATGATCTAAAGATCTTTTTTGAGCAAAATGAAAGGTTCAGAAAGTATATAAATTTTTGATTATCCTTTTTGTATAGTCAGAAATTCTTTTAACTTTCTGATAGTCCGGTATACGCACATGTCAATGGTGATAAATTGGATCCAGAAAGTGTATTTCTCTTGGTTATAATTAAGTTTAATGTTAAAGGACAAGATATGTCGACTAGAAGCTAGTAAAGTTATCGCTAGGGCAAATGTTATATTTGATGAAATTGCTTTCACGTGCTGCCTTGGAAGGTTCTGTTGGCTGTAGCGACCTCTTTGTTTGGCCAATTTTTTGTCTGCTACTTTGGTTAGAGTTGTTTTAACATTGTTTGCACTTTTATCAAATTATTGAGTGTTAATTATATAATTTTTTCACACGGAACAGTTTTGTTCTACCTTCTCTAACCGTGGTCTTTTAGCTTGACTGGTGTTTTTAAATTTAATCTTAGTACACTATTGTTTTTCTTTTTGCTTATTACGTTCATTTCCTAACTATTAGAAGAAAAGAAAAGAAAAACTATTTTCGCAATTCGATGATAGCTCAATCAAATGTTAAATTAAGCTACTTAAGGGGACAATTGGGAAAAATAAAGATTATACCTTTCAACCTATGATTCATATTTTAATATTCCCTTAGAGTTTTTTTTATACGTTTAAGGTTTTGACTAAATTATTTTTAATTCTTCCATAAATGATGAGCTAATGATTACTCCCTCCGTTCATTTTTAGTTGTCTACTTTTGACACTCCCTTTAAAAAAAAATTATGTATGTATTTTACAATTATATGCATAATAATTATAGCATTAAAATGTCTTGAAAATAATTTAGAGAATGAGTCGTTAAAGATAAGGGTAAAACATGAAGAAAAAAAATTGTCTCTTAATTTGCTAAAATGGACAAGTAAAAGCAAAAATATATTTTTAGTATAGTAGACAAGTGAAAGTGAACGGAGGGAGTATATGCCTTCTTGGAATAGCAAGGATGAAATTGAAAAAAAAAAGCAATTAATGTCTTCTTAATTTTAGATGTCTTATTTTTTCTAAAATTACAAATATTTTTGAACCCATTTTTTTTTCTTTGAAGACTAGAGGGAGTATACTTTAGACTATCCAACCAAAAGCAGCTCTAAATTGCACTTATTATTTCACATTAAATACAGGGGTATCTCTTACTGTTTGATAAAAGGCAAACCATGACCGTTGAGAGCCCGGGCGGCTCAAGCATATGTGTGACCTAAAGCCAATGTTTAATGTGAAACCTAACTCTTTACAAGAAAGTTATGATATATATTTTTATTTGAAGTCCATTTTTCTAGTTTTTTGAGATGCAAAGTTGTTAATACGCAACTCCTTTTCAATTGATAATATAGCCAACCCACTTAATCTTTCTTGAGACATTGTTGATCTTAGATATTATTAATAGAGTATAATTTTAAAAGACTTCTTTCATTTGAGATATTGTAATAGAAGAACTCTAATGTTATACTAAAAGTACTAAATATTACTCCTATTTATTTAAACACCTATAAACATATTATATCTAAAAAACGGGGCCCCCAAAGACACTAGCCTTACTTGTGATAGGTTAGACTAGAGCCGGCACTGTTCAGAGCCAAGTAATTTATAGGAACAATAATCACGTTCTATGGTGAAATATAATGATTAAAGGATGTTTCCGCTGGAATTAGTCTTTTCATTCATTTTAATTAATCCAAGTACGCATAGTCCAATATATGCAAGTGTTACTGCATTAGTTTTATTTCTACCAATATCTTGGAACTTGAGCTTAGATCAAGCTCCCTTCAAATCTTATTCATGATACCTTTGCAATACAGATCCAACACATAATGAGCCGTCTCTTTTGTTATCTTGCTCCCATTTTCCTTTTGTCTTAAACCTAAGGAACAAAATAAGGTTGAGTTGGACCAGATCTGGAAACACTTCACCTAATTATACTGACTCATTCTGCTTTGTTTCAGTCCCCTAAGTTAGATTCCTCTCCTATTCCCTCTTTTATTTTCACAACTTTCTTCAACTCAAACTGTCAATTATATTATACAAATTAAAGTAAGTGTAACAGAATGTGAAGAACCATTCGTTGGAAATCCCATTTTTGGTTTTGACTGGTCATAGTTTTACTCTCGGTGTGCATAAAAATGTACTATACTAACTTAAGATCTGGTGAAGAAGACTTCTCTGCTTTTTCACCATTGCATGGAAATGAGTAATTTTAACTGTGACAGAATCAAGTCTACCATGGGTTCAAAAAAGTTGTCTTTTTGAAAAGCATTTAAAAAGGGAAATGGGGTATAACCAAGAAAGCTACAACTAATAAAGAAAGCTAAATAGAAAAATGAAAAAAATGCCAGGAAAGATAAACATCAGATAATTGAATATAAAAGAGGGTTGCTAGCTCTTTCACTCACTCTCATTCATCTGCCATCTATTTGCCAGTTCAGATTACATATTTTTTTATTATTGTATTTCATCAATGCTGCCAAGATCATCTCTGGCGGCATCTGTGACTCTCTACATTTAATATCTAGGATTCTTTCTCTATGCCAATACTCACTGCAAACAAAAAAAAACTTATCCTCCTCAAACTATACTTCTTTCTTGCTTCTGATAAGGCTTTCAAGTTAAGAGCCAATCAAGATTCAACAGCTAAATGATGCAAGATTCAATCCCTGCTTGCTTTTCAGCAGGGGATAAGTCAGCAGATGATCATACTGTAGTAACCAGGTCAGGGCAAAGCATTTTTATGTCCGTTTATCGGACTAAAATTGCTGATCAATGTCGGTTAATCACAGTTACTTGGTGCAAGAACTTGTTGCTCCATGGTTTGTCAGTGTCAGTAGAAGGCTCAAACAGTGGTGATAGCCAGTATACTTGTAAGGTTGAGCTAAAGCCCTGGTATTTTTGGAGAAAACAAGGTTCAAAGCATTTTCTTGTGGACAATAAACCAGTTGACATCTACTGGGATCTTAAGGCTGCTAAATTTAACGGTGAGACGGAGCCAAGCTCAGAGTATTATGTAGCAGTGGTATGTGATGAAGAAGTTATTCTGTTGCTCGGCGATTTGAAGAAAGATGCTTATAGAAAGACAGGCTGCAGACCAGCACTGATTGAACCAACTTTAGTATCAAGAAAAGAACATATTTTTGGCAAGAAGAGGTTCTCAACAAGAGTTAAATTCCATGATAAGGGCAGAATGCATGAGATTTCTATTGAATGCAAGAACAGAATTAACAGTAGTGGAATTTCTATTGATGGGGTTGATCCAGAAATGGAGATAAGGATAGATGGGAAATTGTTCATTCATGTGAAGCATTTGCAGTGGAAATTCAGAGGGAATGAATCCATTCATCTCAACAAAGTGAGGATAGAAGTTTATTGGGATGTTCATGACTGGATTTTCAATCCTGGTTTAAGGCATGCTTTGTTTATTTTCAGGCCAGTTTTATTATCCACATCTCCTTCATCAGTATCAGAATTATCATCACCACCATTCTCTTCATCGACATCAACTCCGTTATCATCTCAAACAGGGAGCTCTGGATCCCTAGAGGGGTTAAATTCAAGCAGCTCATCAGATTTTTGCCTGTTTCTTTATGCTTGGAAGGTAGAATGAGAAACTTACATTGGGTGAATATTGTGTTATTATATCTATCATTAAAAACATAATGGGGAAAGAGAAGAAAGAGACTCATGTCATGGCCTAATTAGGTAGTAGGGAATGTGGGGGAAAGGGAAGGAGGATTGGGTTGACAGCTGAGAGAGGAAAAGAGCAAAAGCACATGGGAACTAATTGGGACCCTTGTGCATTGTGGCTGCAAGGTAGTTACAGCTGTTTGTGAAAAAGAAGTGGGCATATAATTGGACAAAGACAGATTGGATAACATAACATGCCCAATTATTTGCCCAATCAAGAGGCATCTTCATGTTCGTTTCTCCCACAGTTTTCTTTCTTTTTCTCAACTCTGGTTTTGATGAGTGAACAATTATTTTGTGATACTTTTGTCTTATAAATTCTATATACAGAAATATATTGTCAACATTTGCTTCACTGTATTTCTGCTTTGTGCAAATGCTATCGTGGTGTGTATAGGTAGGAACTTGATGATCAAACAATAACTAACCACAATATATTCTTTGGCAAAAAAATAAATTAGTGGCGAACGATACTTTTAGCATGATGTGATATTGTTCGCTTTGGGCCAAACCTATACAGTTTTTCTCAAAATGCCTCACACTATTTAGAGTATCCAAATCCTTATAAGTAGAATTTTTTTTCTTCTATTTTTCACGTGGGACTTTGTTCACACACACACCCAACAATCACGAAGCCCAAAGGCTGTATATGCTTCTTCAAAGCTACGGGTAAGTGTCATTAACCCCGTAGACGGGTAAAGGCGCTAAGCTCGGCCCGCGTGCCACACTCCGCCATCCCCATAGTCCCCGTAGACAGGTAAAGGCACTAAGCTCGACCTCCGTGTCACACTCTGCCATCCTCATAGTCTCGTCAAACCATTTGTTCTGATACCAGTTGTTGTACTAAAATGGTCCAAAGATACTCTTAACGTTGTGTGATATTGCCCGCTTTGGGCCAAGCCCGCGCGGTTTTTCCCAAAAGGCCTCACACCATTAATAGTATCCAACTCCTTATAAGTAGAATCTTTTTGGAATTTTTACCTCCTATAGCAAAGGTTAACACCTTATTTATTTTAAATAAATACCATTAAAAAAAATTATATTCTATAGATACCTTTTAATGTTTATAGCAAAATATCTAATTTTGGTTAACTCCTACCCCTAAACCACTAAATACGCTATTCAGTTATACTATTTTCTTTCTCTCTCTACTTTGATACATGCCATTCTCTTCCCCCATTCCCTGAAAACACAATGCTCAGTCTCAAAATTCCTCTCACCCACATCACCTACATTCTCTCCGATCCCAATTTCTCCAATTTCATCGGACATTGCTTTCTCTTAAATTTTTTAATGTATACCCGATTTGAGCAAACTTCAGACACTACTTCCACTTCCTTCTTCTTCTCTTTTTCTTATCTTCTTTCTTCTCCGTTCTTCTTTATTGCTGTTTGAAAGCTATAGGTATGTTAATATTGGAGAAAGAAGAAACTAAGTGTTTGGATTATGATAATGTGAATTGTGGGATTTGTTTTGAGCAATATACTGTTTTTTTCGATCGGCTCGCACAACACAAGGGTTTTTGTTCTACGGCGGATTCGCCGGAAATTAGGGTTTGTTCTTGAACAAAGACGACGGAGTTTGGGGCTGAGCAACTTGATTTTCTGTTAATATATTTCAATGTATTTTCAACGTATCATGCTGTATTTTCATGTATTCATTGTCTTTTTTTCATTGTAATTCAATATATCTTGTTGTATTCCATGTATTTCATTGTATTCATTGTCTTTATTTTTTCATTGTATTTCAATGTATCCCGCTGTATTCTATGTATTTCATTGTATTCATTGTCTCGCTATATGTCATGTATGTATTCATATTTTTTTTTTAATTAATATAATTTATGTATTTAGATGTATTATATAATTTCTCTAAAGATTGCTATGTTTTTGGGGCATTTTTCGGTTGAGAATCTTTTTTATAACTGAAAATACAAATTTTGTGTGTTATAATTGAATTTGTTGAATTATATTAGGAGTCTATTATGTTAATTGATTCACTTTCCGTTTAAAAACAGTGTAATCCTCTGTTTCACGCTGTGAATACAGTTGAATACATTCGAATATAATAATCTGTCCAGCTGTAATCCCATGTTTCACGCCATGAATACAGTCGAATACACTCGAATACAACAACTGATTAGCTGGACTTCCCTGATTCACGCCTATTTTTGCTATTGTATTCATGAATACAATAGCTTAAATACATCTAATACATTGTATAACAACAAAAAATATATCTACAATCCGTAATATAGCAAATGGTATCTATAGATAGCTAATTACCACTAAAAAATAGTGCTTTATGAAAATTTCTCAATCTTTTTCCTTTCTACTTTCCATGTGAAATTTTGTTTATACACACCCAACATTACTCACATTTTGTCTCAGATCGAATATGATTACAAGACTTTCAAAATGCTTAAGGTAAAATTAACTCTGTAAGGTCCTATCTCAAAAAAAACAAAAACAAGGCTGGTTTATACTTTGAACTACTAAGATGAGAAGATCATAATAAACTCTTTAGAGAAAAATAAATAGCATCTTTTCTTCAGCATTAACTATGTTAAAGCAACTGCTATGTTTATTGCAAAATTTAGTACCCACTTCCTGGCTATTAGAGATAAAAAGGCCCCCTCGTCATTAGACTTTCAAATACGCTCCTATAATAAAATACATATTTGACACTAGTGGAAATTCCAGATGAGGAGTAAAATATAGTCTTTTTCTTCCTTCACTGTTTTAATTGTGCAATGATTGGTCGATCATTATTTCATCATCGTTTAAAAAGGGCGTGGGCAGAGGTCGAATTCAGAATGAGAGACCTCACAAGATAAGACAAAGAAATGATGAAGGGGTGGGGGATTTTATATTCTGGAGCTCTAGCAGAAATGCATCGACTCGGGCTAATAAAACAAGTGAAATGAGGTGCTGGAGACTTCTTATAAAGAATTCTTACGTGATAGTGACATCATAATATTGTTTTCGTTAGAAAAGATTTTTTATTTTTATTTATTCAAAAAAAGAAGAAGTTCTGTCATGTTACGTGTTGTTCTATTTCACATTATATCTCGTATAAAATATTATGCATAAAGCTTACTATAAGAATGCAATTATTAGTTATAGAAAATTTAATGCTGGAAATCAAATGCTAGATTAGTAATGCAAAGTAGTATTAATAATGTAGAGTCTTACAAAAGATGCATAGAAATTTCCCCGAAAACAATCAACAAGACAATACAAATGTAAACCATTGTAGTTATCATTGATACTGAAACTGCTCTGGCAACAGCCTGGTTTCAGTTTAGACATAAAAAATTAATTAAATAAGACCAACTACCAAATACTGCTCTTCAAATATTTAGAAAATTCAGTACAAATTTGTAGGTTTTCCAAAAAATTCCAAAATTCGCTTTCCATGAGCCTGAGTCCTGACAGTTCCTGACTAAATGTGAGCATTGGATGATAGAAATTACTCGAATTTTAACAGAACTTATAACTCACTTCCCAAAGCCAAACCACTTTGCTAGGAAGAAGGGCTTGTTCTTGCCACGAGAAGCATCGGCTGGTTTTGCTGGTGATGCGGCAAGAGCCTGTGCAGGTGATACTGTAGGTTTACCTAGTATGAAAACACAAAGGATTAGCCGATTGACCGGTATTGACAAATGACAGCTTGTTATTCTTAGCACTAATATTCAATGATCAATCAGGTAGTCCAGAGGAGAAAAATGGAAAGATAACACTAATATTTTACTAATCTTATACAGAGGCTCTGACAAGTGTTCAAAGTTTAGGATATTCAATTGGGCAGAGCGAGGAAAGAACTTCCTCAAGAATAAAAACAGCTGTCAAATAAATTGCTAATCACCTAACTCCCAGATTTATCCTGGAACCGATAGGAAAAATCACTTTTTTCTTGGCATTCTTCTACTTGAGCTTTCTGAGTGAAAAAATTGACATGCATCCTGAATCAGAATCATTACCTTTTTTCATCTTCCTTTTTTTTTTTAAAACTTTTGCAGGGACATCAGTTGCTAAAATGGTTTCATATATTAATGAGCAACTTTGAATAAGCACATGGATAACTCTCCATAGCAAAGAACCGGAAATAACTTGCGTGATTGCGTGGGAGCATTGATGTGTTCCCTTGCAAGGTACTGTTGCAGAGTCATTAATATAGTTGTGCTACATTAGACTAAATATTGAAAAGAAATTATGCATATACTATAGAAACTTTCCTAGTTATGTTGAGGACAAAACTCTGCATGAGCCTAATGAAAAGTCATTGACCAAAAGCCAATCAGCTCCAACTTGATCAAGGTGACAAATTGTTGTGATGCTTTCTAGATTCTCTCAATTTCAATCATAATAATCAGACAGTCTGAAGTCAGAAATATGAGAAGACTCGATATGATCTTTGTGTATCAATAATTACTTCAACGGAAAGTAACATGAAATGCGTAGATGGAAAAATGAAGGGAAGTACCTGACTTTGGTGACACTCTATTTGTCTTCCCGTTCTTCACATCTTTAGAAATTTTATCTGAACTTGGTGTATTTTCTTGAAGAATGGAATTCCTCTCCGACACCTGTTCTGCCCTATAGTTATGGCCACCTGCAATCATCAGTGGTAATTTAATTTGGGGTTTGCAACACTAAAGTGAGTTAGACAACATCATGTTAAGTGAAAATAAAGCTAGACAATTTCAATATTTTGATTGCAAGAGGCAAAAGAGTCAAACCAAGATTTGTCAACAGTGAGCTTACTCTTAATGGGTGAATTTCCATAACTTTGCCTCATAGCTTCAAAGAAACTATCGTCCTTCGGATCTTGCATCACTGCAAGGAAAATCATAAACTTCAATCCGTATAATAAAAATGTTGTGAATCATTGATCTTAATCTCATACACATTACAGTGGCTGCAAAGAAAAAGCATACATTGGTCAAAAAGGACATTTCTGTAATTTGGGGCGGAGCCAACTGAAAGCAGCTGAACTGCTTCCACATCTCTTGTCATCGATACCTTAGAAGATGCACTTAAGTTTTGTGTGTCTAAAAGTATGCCTGCAAGCTGAGAAGTAGATTGTCAGCATTCAAGATGTGCTTCTCATCTTGTATATTTTAATGTGAAGAATGGATTAAAACTCATTTAGTACCAGAAGCTTTTTCAAGATAGGCGTCTGAAGTAGGTCATAAGCATCCTCGCAGTAATTGTCTGTAAGAACAGTGCACCCTGATACAGCCTACAAGTATGACAGATGACAGGAGAACATATTAGAAAGCTTCACCAATTATACTAGTCTTTTCTTTCCCTGCTGTAACTTAAAACCATTCATTTTGGAGATATGGAACACATTTTAAGTACCTCTCCGTTAGTTTTGAGTATGTCTTCCCCAACTACAAGGATGGTTAGCTGCTTAGACAACAGCAGTGTTTCCAAATCAACCTTTTCAAAACCAAAAGAACAAAGATCAGCATTAGATCATCAAAGGATCACAGTCCCGATTCTGGTGGTATAACTCGCAAGATCTTTTCTAACATTCTAGGGAGATTAAGTATTATATGAATTTCTAAATGATCCTGAGCCGAGGGTCTATTGGAAATAGCTTCTCTATCCTCACAAGGTAGGGATAAGGTCAGCGTACAAACTACCCTCCCCAGACCCCACGGTGTGGGATAATACTGGGTATGTTGTTGATGAATTTCTAAATGATGTATAATTAGATCTGCAATTCATGTCTTACAAACTAGGAACATACACATACTAATCTAGAAATCAATGCACATACATGAAATATATGACTCGATAAAGCATGTCTAATTGTGTCTCGTGCAGGTACATAGAAACCTTGAGTATAATGTTACAGTTCAGCTAGTTAGTTTTTTGGTCCTGTTCACAGTTCATAAGTTACACATACAATAAAAAAAACACATAGAAGGCATGCAAACTTGACAACAAAGGAAATTAACTTCATGTCAAGAGTCTCAAGGTCTTGCTACTAGTATATTACCTCATCAGAGAAGAGCAGAGATTTGGCATCAACGCCAACAAGGTGAAAAAAACAAGCAGCTTGCCTCTCCTTCAACATTTTTCTTCTCGTCATATTCATTACAGGAACAACCACCTCTATTGTATTTACATCTGCTTCTCCTCCTCCTCCTTGCTCATTAGCCCTCATCCTATTTTCCAATAACCAAGCATAGCAAATTGCTGCCACCATTGAGCTTGTACCTACAATATTCCAACTAACTCAGTGAATAGCACAAACCTAAAGCAAAAAACAAGACATATCTATTTCAAATTGGAGAAATATCAGGTGGAACTCAACTGTTAGAAGGTCCAGAGAGCACAATCTTGGCTTTCCCTTTCAACTCTCCATTAAAAATGCTGTTAATTTTGTCTCTCTGATCCTTTAAGAACCGATTCAACTCTTGACTCTTCAGATCTTCCTCCTCCACTTCATCTCTGTCCACATTATTAATGTTGTTCCCCAAAACTTTGTCGAAAGAACAGGTGGACGCGGAAATGGTCCTCCGATGAACCGACTCTACCAAATTCCTTGGAGGCGAAGGGATCGAGCATGTTGTCGACGAAATCGACCTCCGGTGAGAAGACTCGATGAGATTTTTGGGTGGAGAAAGTGGCTTGTCGTCAAAACAGTGTGATCCACTGTCCGTTGAGCCGGTGGCGGGAATTTTGAAAGTTCGTTTTGGAGAATGAATGGACTGTGGTTGAGATGCATTGGAGTTTGTATGGAACCGCGTCCTGCGACTGTTTGATTGGCGGGGTGGGAGGGTGAGTGGCGGTTGCTGCTGCTCATTGTTGGGTTTGGGAGAAGTGGGCTCTGTTGTGCCGGCGGTGGGCCCATCATTTGGAGGTTTGAAGATGTTGGAGAACCAATCTTGAACGTTTGATGCAGGGGATGTGCCGGCTGAAGGAGGATTAATTAACGGCTCTGATTTGTTGCGGTTGTGTTTTGCTGTTTTTGAGAGAATTTCTTCGACACTGAAGCCCACCACTGATCTATTCCTGTTAGTAAAATTTTGTAAAATCAGAACTTTATGTTTAAAATTTAGAGGTGCCAAATAGGCATATTGAATTACATTTAGACATTTGGTTAGACTCATTTAACACTTAAAACGTACTCCCTTCAGCCCTATTTACTTGCAACTTTCTGCTACAAATTGTTGTTCCAAATTACTTCTTTTAGAAAATCAACAAAAAAATAATTATTTCTATTCAATTTTACGGTTATTACTCTAATAAATTCTAGAAAGAAGGAAAAAAAATTGTAAGGGGAGTGTAAAAACCTAAAGTGACAAATAAATAGGTTCGAAAGGAGTACATTTTGGAACTTTAAGTGAAAAAAAAAAAACTTATTCAAATTTGGTGTTTACACCAAATCACTAATTACAAGACACGTCTCATGATAAATATATGAAACTAGTTTATAACTTAATCATGATAAGTTAATTTGGTTAGTGTAAACATCAAGTTTGGGTAATGTTGTTTATCAAAACTATCCTGCATTGCATATTTATGGGTCAAAACTGATTCCCAGAGCCCACATTAATGCTTATAAGAAAAAGTTAGTGAAGTAAATCATAAACTTGAGCTGGTTGGAACAGATCAGGATACGCATGATCTCTTTCCAGCTTAGTCTGTAGCTTTGAGGTTCTAAACCGTTACACTTCAAATACGTAGGGAACATAATTAAATAGAAAAAAATCATGACTTCAAGATTGGTTATTAACGAAAATAAAATATTAAGTTGCTTTCCATATTTTGGGTAAAAAATACTAGTAAAATTTGATGTTAATGTTTGGCTGTTCCCTTTTTTTTTTAATTGTATATTTTGATCATAATTGTACAGTTCCATTGCACTCGTAGCAAATAAAATGTTTAGCTATACAAAAGAAAGGTGGTATGAATTGTAAACAACATGGATCGATGCAAAATGCAACAATGTTTGCTTATACAATAAAAGATGAGTTCTTACCTTCTAGCAGACCTAGAGAGGGGATCTCTCCCTTCTGTTGGAGAATCTGCAATTCTAGCATGAGATGTTGCAAACCTAGGGGAAACCACTAGCCTCCCTGGGGGCGACTCACTTCCACGACCAGGAGATGAAGCCACCATTTGCTTAGCCTCCTGCAGCCACTCCTGAGTTAATCTGCTGCTAACGCTCCTCGTGCTCGAGTCAAAATCTCCTTCATCGTCCATTAAATCCGTGCTTATTCCCTTCAGATTATATGTTTTTTTATCAGGACTTGGTATCCCGAAGAACATGTCATTCATAAAATCAGTTAAGTCAGGGACATGAGTACTCGGCCTCTTGCTCTCTGCAATTATCTTCTGTAAGCTCTTTGAAGATCCTCTGCTTTCGTTTGACAGGTTCCTGTTGAATCTCCTCTCCATCATGCACTTCTACTGGCGGAAGTAATTTCCAGTACGAATGGAAATGCAGGAAATTCTTAGGTGAACATGGAGGGGGTGAGTAGGACAACGTTGTAGAAGCATTGCTAAAATAAATGAATAGCAAATTTTGTCACATTTGGCCGGCATGAAGGTTGTCTTTTCTTGGTGTGGTCTTGTGAAAATCCGCCTCTTGCCACTTAGCCGTGTCAAATAGCGAATTCTTTTAGTAGTAAGTAATCAACGGTGTTACAAAAGGCTTCTTTTGTCACTCGCTGGGCATTACTAAAACGTCTTGAAGCTCATGCATGAAATATTTAGTTCCGTGAGGCTTACGCCTGATGTTAGGCTAGAAATCCGTGTTTTAGCCGTAGTATTATATGCCAATGACTGCATTTTTTACGTGCGTTTGAGTTCAAATGATAGTGAATTGCACTTAGTACGTGTTTTATGTCATGCAGGAAGTGATCCTGAGCTCAAAAGTTAATTTGGAGCTAAATTGATCAATTTGGAGCTTTGAAGTCAGAGTAAAAGCCCAATACATTAAGCCGGGATCGTGTTCGAAGGTCATATACCAAGTCCGGATATTAAAAGAGGACGAAATAAGTTCACTCTGAGAAAATTACACTGTCGCGCCGCATGGGGCGCCGCAAAGCGCGGCGCAGCAGTGTAAAATGCTGCTTGATGCGAAAAGTTGAGGCTGCTGATAAAATGCACTAACGCGCCGCATGGTGCGGCGCAGCCTGCGGTACGGCTGTTCAACTTTTACAGCGAAGTCCTAGTTCACGCAGGAAAGGGTTTTTTCGTCTGGGCCCAACCCTACTTGGTATAAATACATGTAAAAACGCTATTTTAAGAGGTTGGACAGATTTGAGACACAGATTAGACCTAAGGAGGCAGAGACACAATAGGAGCAAGGCGAGGAATTCTTCTACGAGTTTTTCCTTCCTCTTCCTATTTTTCATTGTTGGTTATGACTTTTAGTATTGTAGTTTTACATACTATTATGAATAGTTAATTTGTTGTCTAGGGTTTTAATGGAACCTTTTGTAGGATAAATTCTTGTTATGTTTTTATATAATTAAGCCGTAGTATAATCTCTATTTGTTCAACTACGTTCTTGTTGTAGTTAATTGATAAGATCCTCAATTAGCTGTGCCTATTTAGTATGTATTACTTGGGAGAGAGTGCATATTTAGGTAGTTGTTGAACAACATCACTCCCGACGTATGTGAGGAATCAATAACTAAGGGTTTAAAGGTGGGATTATGGATAACAAAATCTTGGGCGCGATCTAAGTGAGTTGTAATCAAAACTAGCTAGCGTAACTAGGGAGAGTATGTCTAGTAAATTGTCATAATTACTCGGGAGAGAATTACAACAAGCAGAGCGCTCATGATCGGTAGAGAATACTTAGGCAAAATTATAGAAGACATAGCGGGAAGGATTCCGACAATTGGGAAAATCATAACTCTAGACCTCTTTAATCTTTTCTCTAACCCTTAGTATCTTTAGTTGTTAATTTACTATTTTAATTTGTTAGTTAATTAGTTAAACACAAAAATCTAAATATCTATAAGTTAGGAATTGTTCAAGCTTGTCTTCTTGGTGATAGTGAACATTTGTAGGTAAACCTTAGTTCTCTGTGAGATTCGACTCCGGACTTGTAAACCGAATTATATTTGAACGATCGCTTAGTACTTTTTATAAGGCATAGTTGGGCGTGATCAAATTTTGGCGCCGTTGCCGGGGAACTAACGATGTAGCTGTAGGTGTACATATTTCTAGGTTGCAAGTTTGAAATGTTATTTTTGTTTTCGTGTATTTGATTATTTTTTTTTTTTTTTTATGTTTGATCTGAGAGACATGTCATCTTAGAATTATAAGAGTTTTGATGTTGGTAATTCTTCTTTTGATCCTCGTTATGCATATTGTGGAGGAAACCACGCAGGGCAAAATTATTAAAATATTCCCGAGAGCGAGTTTTATGCACCAACTCAATTTTATGTGTGTGATATGTGTAGTGGTCAAGATGGTCACTTTCACGGTTGTGCTTATATTTCTTACCTTCCCCCAATCCCTTACTTTGATGGTTCTTCTTTTTTTGGTGAAGTTAATAGGAACAAAGAACCCAGGGAATCTAACCTAAAGAAGATCGAAGATATGTTAAAATGCATTTTGGAACAACATAGTAAATTATAACTGCAGATAGAAAGGCAGGAGGAAACTATTCACAACTTGAACGTTCACATGAGTCAACTGGTTGAAGTTTTTAATGCTCAGCAATGTGAATAGTATCCAAGAAGAGCGTGAATTAGATACAAGAATTGAGGAGCTACAGGAGAAAGCCAGAGTAAAACACCAACAATCAATCGAACTAGATTTTGAGGATGCCGATGTCGTAAAAGAGATACTAGAGTCAACCAAGGATATTGAGGATACATATTTAGTTGACTCTATTGTCATTAGTGTTGAGAAGGTAGACAGTCCCAATGTTCTTATAGTTGAGCGCATTGGTCCACACTCGAAGCTTTTTTTCACATTGTGTTTGGATGATGATATGGAAATAGAGTCGTCCAAGCCACTTGAGGAGTCAAGGAATGAGGAACAAGGTACCTACATTCTGAAATTCTTCTTGCCAAAAAGTCGGGATTACACACCTCATCTAAATGCCAAGAAGTATATAATACTACATTATTTAATTGGGCTAGTCAGATTCGTTCGACCACCCCAGGAGCATGATCATAGAGCAGAATCAAAACTAAGGGTCCAATTCATAAGTTCAAAGTGGAGGCAAAAAGTGATTCGTGTCGTGCCGCGACGTTAAATCAAGCGCTTGTTGGGTGGCAACCCATCTTTACTGTTTTCTTTTATTTTATTTTATTGTACTATGTTTGTAGTGTCGATTTTTAATTTTCTAAGAGCATGGAACGCAAAGCTATTGGAAGGATACAACAACAAACCAGATGGTTGGAACTAAGTGTGAGGTACCCGTACGAAGGACCAAGCTTGGGAGAAGTCTGAGTACCCCATGAGCTGTTAGTGCTTCGGCCTACCAGGGAGTTTCTCTTACCCTCTTATAGTTATGATGTGCATTGGGGACAATGAACAATTTTAAGTGTGGGGTGAGGAGATTGTCCGGGTGACTTTTCATGCTACTTTAGCTGTGTTAGTTTAATTAAATTTTTTTTAAAAGATTGGACTTTTCCCGACGATGGATCTATTAGATAATTTTTTTGAGGGATTTAAGTCTAAAGAAAAAATGATAACAAGATTTTCTTTGTAGGCAGTGTAGTAATTCCCCCTTGGTTTTTCTTTGTGTCGCGGTTCTTTTCCAAGGGTTTTGTTTGAACCGGGTGTAGTTAGTTTTTTTTTTTGGAGTAGGAGCCATTGTGTTGTATTTTGAAATGAAGCAATATCTCTTGACTTTGTTATGCCTTGAGAATAGTGAGTACTTTGGTTGTGACGCTTAGGCTCAATTTTTGACTCTTGTATAAGTACCTTATTTTATATGATTTTAACTTTGCTTAATTAATTTGACTAGAGTGTCTTGATGAATCCAATCCTAAGTGAGTTATGTGCCATGTGTGTGTAAGGTTTTGCGTTATTTAGTACATTGCATTTGATGTCTAGAACTTGCCCTGTGTGTTTGCAAAGCGAAATAGTAGTTTTGTCAGTCTTGAAAGTGATATAGGCGTTTCTTTGTTGAGCTAAATATGTATATTTTATCCACCTAATTGTTATGTATCGTAGTTAACCCCTTTAAGCCTGTAATCTTGTTTCTTTGGCAACCACATTACAAGCCTTACCAATTTGTTTGAATTAATCATCTATTTGAACCTTTTAACCTCTCATGAGCACTTGAATTGTTATGAACTGTGTAAAAGTTGAAGTGTGGGGTGATTGGTTTGGCTTTTGAGTGGAACTAATGAAATAAGAAGAAAGGTTCACTATTTTGAAAAAGTAAGAGCCACATGAATAAAAAAAGAAAGAGAAAAGGAAAAAAAGTTGTATTGTTGTGAAGAAAAAAATTTCCTTGATAAGTGGTGACTTTTGATGTAATTGTGCTTATGCTTAAAGAAGTATGGGGTAAAATATATTGATGTGAAGACGGAGTTTGGTTTGACATAAGTATAAGGTTTGAATGTTAAAGTATATGTATTAAAGTGCTTAGGGAGGTGTAGTCACTCTTCTATCTAAATGTATCCTACCCGTCCCGCAGCCTACGTTACAACCAAATATAGTCCTACTTGATCCTAGACTGAATGAGCTCGATTAGTAGAGTAATACACTACGGGAAAGCCTATGGTACATCTTTTGTGGCATATGAATATTACTTTTGAGAGTGAGTGAATTCTTTCTATCTTGAGTTCCTAAGTGCTCTTAGATTTTATTGTGTGGAACTACTCTTTTTTGTTGTGTGATGGTACTTGATTCATGAAGGAAAAGTAATGTCAATGATCTCTACGTTAGAGTAAGTGGGTGAGTTGTGAATAATGCGTGGTACTTGTGAGTCAAATCTTGAGGTGAAGATGTTACGCTTTTGTTCTTAGTTTATTTTAAATATTCTTGGTGTGATGAGTTAGGAGAATTGATTAAAAAGGTTATGTTTATATAAAGTGTAGTTTGATTGCTCGAGGACGAGCAATGGTTTAAGTGTGGGGTGTTGATGTTAGGCTAGAAACCCGTGTTTTAGCCATAGTATTACATGCCAATGACTGCATTTTTTTTATGTGTGTTTGAGTTCAAATGATAGTGAATTGCACTTAGTACTTGTTTTATGCCTTGCAGGAAGTGATCCTAAGCTCAAAAGTTAATTTGGAGCTAAATTGATCAATTTGGATCTTTGAAGTGTGAGTAAAAGCCCAATACATTAAGCCAGGATCGTGTTCGGAGGTCGTGTACCAAGTCCGGATGTTAAAAGAGGACGAAATAAGTTCACTCTGAGAAAATTACACTGCCGCGCTGCATGAGGCGCCGCAAGGCGTGGCGCAGCAGTGTAAAATGCTGCCTGATGCGAAAAGTTGAGGCTGCTGATAAAATGCACTAACGCGCCGCGTGGTGCCACGCAGCCTGCGGCGCGACTGTTCAACTTTTACAGAGCGAAGTCCTAGTTCGCGCAGGAAAGTGTTTTTTCGTATGGGTCCGACCCTACTTGGTATAAATACATGTAAAAACGCTATTTTGAGAGGTTGGGCAGGTTTGAGATACAGATTCGACCTAAGGAGGCAGAGACACAATAGGAGCAAGGCGGGGAATTCTTCTACGATTTTTTCCTTCCTCTTCCTATTTTTCATTGTTGGTTATGACGTTTCGTATTGTAGTTTTACATACTATTATGAATAGCTAATTTGTTATCTAGGGTTTTGATGGAACCTTTTGTAGGATAAATTCTTGTTATGTTTTTATATAGTTGAACTATAGTATAATCTCTATTTGTTCAACTACGTTCTTGTTGTAGTTAATTGATAGGATCCTCAATTAGTTATGCCTATTTAGTATGTATTACTCGGGAGAGAGTGCATATTTAGGTAGTTGTTGAACAACATTACTCCCGACGTATGTAAGGAATCAATAACCAAGGGTTTAAAGGTGGGATTAGGGATAACGAAACTTTGGGTGCGATCTAAGTGAACTGTAATTAAAGCCAGCTAGCATAACTCGGGAGAGTATGTCTAGTAAATTGTCTTAATTACTCGGAAGAGAATTACAACAAGCAGAGCGCTCATAATCGGTAGAGAATACTTAGGCGAAATTATAGACGACATAGCGGGAAAGATTCCGACAATTGGGGAAATCATAACTCTAGACCTCCTTAATCTTTTCTCTAACCCTTAGTATCTTTAGTTGTTAATTTACTATTTTAATTTATAAGTTACTTAGTTAAACACAAAAATCTAAATATCTGTAAGTTAAGAATTGTTCAAGCTTGTCTTCTTGGTGATAGTGAACATCTTTAGCTAAACCTTAATTTTCTGTGGGATTCGATTCCGGACTTGTAAACCGGATTATATTTGCAACGACCGCTTAGTCTTTTTTATAAGGCATAGTTAGGCGTGATCAACGCCCTATATGTCTGGCGGTGCGACCTAAAAATACCTAACATACTTGTTATAAGATAGTTTGTTATTTTAGAGTTGAGAAGTGGGATTGCTCCACATCGGAAGAGAGAAGGCTATTTTGAAGCTTTTTAAGCACTTGTCACTTTCATATCTTTGATTTACGACACATACTTTTAAGTGTGTGCAATTAAGTACACAATATATTTATATATTATATTATATAATCAAAGACTTGGACTTGTCGGATCTTAAACTTAATTATTTTATTTTGTGACAGAAAAATCAATTTATTTGAATTTTAAATTCAAAATTCGAATAAACAGTTGTCTGTTATGAAAGGGTCTGTCCAGATATGTTTGTTTGTGAAATAAGACATCTTTTCAAAAAGGTCTGTTGGTTGCCTATAAATACACATGAATTCCCAACGAAGTGGCATAGAAAATCACAAATATTATTGCAGGTTTTGTTGTATCCTGAAAAGAATCGTTTTGTATTTTCCTAAATTAGTATACATGCGATAATTCTTTAAGGACAGTCAATTTTCACGCCTCAAAGCTATTTTTGTTTATTATTTTCTAACAAATGTTTGCAGAAGCTGATTATTTTTTTACCTTATCAACGAGGCATGTGCAATTTTTTTCATTCTATACTCTATGTGCTAAGAAAATATATAGAATGAGTGAATACAGAGAGTATATATCACTCTTTCTATATATTTTCTTAGTACATAGAGCATAGAATGAAAAAATTATATACTCCATAGTAATGTGAGACAATCGGGATCACATAACGGGGAACAAGGAGGATTAAAGTAATTGACTGTGAATAAAGGATGTAATTATATCAGAAATTTAATATTTTATTACATATTATACAGGATATCTGTAATTAAACATTGTCTATGGAGAAAAAAATTTACATCAAGCTAAAAATATAATTTTTGGGCATACAGCTTGAAAATAAGCTATGCAAATTGATAAATTATACCACGAGTGAAGTCTAAATACTAAAACATGTATAGTGCGCGACTTTAACACTCATGGTTAACCAAACATATGCAACCCTGTGGATAATCAATCTCAGAATAAATTTTAAATAATATTACCAATCAAATACAGAATAAATTTAATTCCAAATTTATACCGAAATTTTCCACCTAATCCACTAACAAAAACGCCCTAGAATGTATTAGAGGACCTAACCCCGCAGACATAGCAGTTTATATAGCATCAGAATTTAGGAGAACCTATAGAAATCCAATTTCTTCAGCTCAATGGTGACTGACTTTGAACTAATTTGGGGTATATCACTTTTAACCTCCGTCAGAAACTATTTATATTTGATAGTCGAAAAAATGTATAAAACTTGTATAATTTTTGTATATAACATACAAAATATATAATTATACAAAAAATATACAAATTTTATATATTATTTCGACTATTATTTTTACAGCGGCTATATAATGTCATTTAACCAACTAATTTGGCAAGAAGACAAATGGATACGAGTTTAATCTAGGTATGGGCCTCCCAGCCAGCATTTTGTTGTAAAAATTACACGGGGCGTCCTATTTGGTCGCCCCCATTTAATCTATACTTATTTTTTTTTTAAAACTTTTAACTTGTACCCACTTTTTAAATAATTTCAGCCCCTTTACAAAAGCTAAAAAAACGATGAATTATACAAAAAGACGCACTGCATCTTTAGCAGAGACTATAACGAGGAGCAGAACGTCAACAGAAGTCTACATACAGAAGTGGAATAAGCCAGAAATACATTAACACATGTACATATTCAACATATTCTTATAGATATATGTCCTTATTCCCACTGGCACACAATTTTCTGAGTGTTCTTGAAATTGAAGTTAATTAACAAACTCCCATCTATTCTCATAAACACAAAGCTGAAGTTACAAAACAAAATTCGTCAGTTACAAAACAAAAACTCCCCAGTTACAAAACAAAATTTTCAGCTCTAGAGCTGAAGTTTGCCAGTTACAAAAACAAAAACTTAAGCAATTACAAACAAAAACTTCAGCAAATAAAGAACAAAACTTCAGCACACCTGCTACTTCAGACCCGTCTACTAGAATGCTGAAGTTTTGCATGATTGCCTTTGCTACTTCAGCTCCGTATGCTGAAGTTATGCGAAAAAACGGGTACTTTAGGAATTAGTCAGTATATTCTAAATTTTAGTATGGTTCTGAAGTTAGAATTTTTAATTTAAAATTTCAGAATAAAATAAGTACTCACAAACATCCCTAGTAATGGCTATCGGCACACTTGCCCCAACATTTTTTGAGGTTTAATTAACGACCATGTCAACGCCACGACAAGAGACTATAACTTTTGCATATCATCTTCTCGATTCTTTTTCCCTTTGCGCTGATGTCATATAAAATAATAAATCCTATATATAAGTATTTCTATCCAAGAGTTGACCTTCTCCTAATAAAAAAAGTAGGCACAAACGTCAGCCGTAAGCTGTTGTTTTGCTGGTTCATACTCAGCTATTAATCTAGATATCTCAGTTTTTCTACCAAAAAAAAAAAGAAAAAAAGGACACAATCAGAAAAAGATGCACTTTACCTTTTACCAGGACTTGCATTTGGGAGTTTGTATATATAGTAAAAAATCTAGGTGATGAAAAGTTAACGAGAAACAGATAATCTTCCGTACGGATATCTGAAAAGCCGCTGATGATATGAATTCCAACACAAGAAAATGAATAAAATAATCTTGAGGACCCTTTTACTCATGGTATATGGTAAACAATAAATTTGAGGATAGATCAATATCATCAGCTGATGTGCAACTGCTGGAGGTTCTGTCTTTTTATTAAATTTATATAAACTTACTTCATAATTGTTGCCATATTTAGCGCTGAGTAACCCAACTTTCTAGCCTAGGTAACTGTGAATATACTAATATCGATACAAGGAGTAAACCTCGTTAGCCCATCGAATAAGAAGACTAAGATAAAAATAAGTAAATTTAGGATCACGCTTCAATCTTCTTTCATCCCAAGGAAAGTTAAAATCAAACAAAAAATATTAGGAGTATAATGTTTGTTTAAATCACGTGATGAGGCCAACTAGTAGATGCCATAATAATGATGAGACCATAATGTAACTCAATTATATATAGTCTCTGCATACGATTAGCGATTTCGCATATAACTAAACCCCACCTTCTGCATCATCTCAAGCAATTGATATTTATTGATTTGGGTCTTTACAAACCATTAGGGGACAAACATCTTAAGCCAAATAATACGCTTTAATATATTCATAAGAAACGTGTCGCAAGATCGCAGTTGGATATTATTTCGAACAAACTAGAAATTCCAAACTGCACACAAAAATATTCATCTAAACAAAGGTCAACTTCTAATTAAGCTCTTGTCCAAACAAGTACTTCATTCCCAAAATTACAATTTGTAAATTAAACCGTCACAAACTTACCCTTTGAATACGGCTTAGAGCCAATTCACCCATCTAGATGTTACTATTTTATTATAAACTTATATTAGAAAATGACACTATCTTATTGTTCCCATCCCTTGTGGAGCTTTGAGAGCTAACTGCCAGTTGGGTTTTGTGTTTGACTTCTTCTTTTTAAACTTTATTTGAGAAATAGCCTCTTCTTGAGTGCAATATCAAGAAATCTATATAAAGCAACCTATCTTCCTCTAAACACCATCAGTGGGATATTACAATCAGTTTCTTTACCTTTCAGTTTTCTTTCTCTACCTTGTTTACAAAGAAGTTAAGAGACAGTGAGAATGGCAAGTACTCGTGCTATTTTTGTGGCTTCACTTGTCATAGCTTGCTTTATAGCTTCTTGTCACGCTGAAATATTGTTCTCTTCCCTCAAAAGGAGTCTTGATGTTTCTGCTTCACACAGGGAAGGAGGTATGATTAACAGTTAACCCCTCCCTCTCCAACTTTTTTTTTCCTGTTAAACAAGAAAGAAAGAAGACTATAATATAGGAATTTAGATTATTGATTACTGGGGTGCGATCGATTTTATCTTTTCTTTTACGATTTGAGAAATATAAATTAGTCTCGCATGTAGCTGCATCTTCAATCTCTATCACTATTTCCCTAAAATAAGAATCCAAGGTTAGTTTTTTTTTTAAAATAGAATATGTCCATGATTCTTACAAGTTACAGGAGGTCTTTTTTCAATTAAGATCTTGTTTCTTTTGTAACATCTTTCTTATTAGCAGTAACTCTTGGGGGTATTATTTTGGAAATAGCAACATGTCTAATAAAAGCTACAGTACTATTGATCATCTCTAAGCAATGAGGGGAATATTCTATTGCGATGGTTACATAAATAGCCGGCCAGATTCAATGTTTATTTTTTCTGGCCGGTATATATAGATTATACATTAATTATCCATATGTTATACACAAATTATACATATATTATACATTCCTCAGATTATTTTTAGTTTAAAAGATTAGGTGGACGGCTATTTGAGTTAATTCTTTTGGTCTTGTCTTGTCTTCTTGTAATTATCGGTTACTCTTCCTTTTCTTTCTTCATGTAATTAAAGCTATTAAATGAACGGCGTGATAGAGCTAATTGTTTGATCAGGAAATTAGATGTACATATATTAGTATAGTCATCATAGAAATGAAAACAATCTTCTCTTTTCTTTTGCATTTTGGACAAAAGAAAGTTTTAATTAAATTAGAAGAATTATATGAGTAGAATTTAAGTTCTTTGCAATAACAGGGTAAAAATATTTATATAATGAGATCACTTAAAAAGTAACTACATGTAATTTCATTTAATAAGCATTAGTTGGTAACTCATTGTATATAGTAAATAACCATATTACTGGTTAAAATGCACTGACGGTGAACGCACATAACTTAAATCCATATGTCTTACATCCAGATGACTAATATTTGATATATTTTTCAGTGCTCATGGCTGGGGAAGACCAACTCATATTGAAATGGTCATTCAACAAGACTTTCCCAGCAGGGGCAGACTCAAGCTACAAGAAAGTAAAAGTTCAACTGTGTTATGCACCGGTTAGCCAAAAAGATCGTGCATGGAGGAAAACTGAGGACCATCTCAAAAAGGACAAGACATGTCAATTGAACATAGTAACCATGCCCTACAAATCATCTGGAAACAGTTTCAACTGGACAATTGAAAGGGATATCCCAACTGGTACCTACTTTGTTAGGGCTTATGTCTTGGATTCTGATGGTCATGAAACTGGATTTGGACAAAACACCGATGATAAGAAAATAGATAACCTTTTCGATATTCAGGCTATCAGTGGTCGCCATGCCACTTTGGATATCTGCTCCATTGTCTTCTCCGTTTTCTCTGTGGTGTCTCTCTTTGGATTCTTTTACATGGAGAAGAGAAAGGCTAAGGCAAGTCAACAGAAGTGATCATATGGATCCACATGATGATCAAATGGTGTGGACGGAAATTAAAAATAATCTCCTTTATTTTCTATATCGTACACTTTAGGATTATTGTATTAAGTTTAATACAAGTTTGATGACTCATGCATGACATAATATCGTTTACGTTCTTGTTTAATTTAATGTATTTTTTGTTGGTGATTAAAGTTTGTTTATCAGTTTTTGGCCAAGTGTGTATTTGCATTTGTTTTTTTTCACCGTTGATCACGTAACACATATTATTAATTGTTTTATTTTGTGATGGTTTGATGACTTTTTTGTTTTTCCTTAATTTTTTCTCACTTTATAATTTTGTCAACTTTCCGAGTCGAAATGACGCACATGATAAAAGTCGTCCGAAGATGAGGGGTGCCTTATTTAAAGATCCTGGATTTTTGCAGTAAAGTAGAAGTAACCATTAATTAGTGTTAAGAGAGATTATAGAACTTTTTCTGCGTACTGATCTTTTTTTCTTAACCCAAAAGCCTTCATATAGGCCAAGGCTCATTTGACTTTAGATACTTATTCCAAAGAATCAACAACTAATTAGAAGTTTTCTAGTGCATTAAATAAACTGGTTTTCGACCAGGCCTTATCCTTTTAGGTTGGAGCTAGTCTGTTTAAATTAAATTTCTACAATTTTCTACTGTCACGATTCTAGCTAAGACTTGGTAAACTTCTTCTAATGCATACAGCTATTTTCATGCAAGAACAAATGACTAATAAAGTGTAGATTGAAAGTCCATATTATGCAATTACTATTGGTTGAGTACAAATATCATATGCGTGTTATCTTTGCAAATTCCATACACAGTAAATTGGCCCCAATATGACTATTGAGTAATTTAATAGTGATTAGGAATGAAAATGTTGGCCTGTTTCGGTAGAAGATGTAAACCATACGGATTAAACATGCGCCTTTCAATTTTTATATGCTTAAATTAACCATGACAAAGCAGAAATACGTGATGTCTCTAAAGTCGCAGATGAAATGAAAGCTCTTCCTCGTAAGGTAATATCAACCTATTAAAGAAAACAATATTGACTGCAAAAAGATATAATCAAGTGAAACTTCTTGCCCTTAATCTGCACCCATTTTTTTTTTTATATTTATAATTTTCAATTTTCAATCAGGAAAACTGATATATATTCTCCTTTATTTAAGGTTCTACTTATATTTCTATCTATAAGCCTCAGTAGAATTAACAAGAATAGGAGCTAGTTTTGGAAGTTTGATTTTTTTTTTTCTTATTTCCTTTATAAGAAAAAAAATTAGGAAGATGAAGTTAATGTTGAAGTTTGGCAAATTTGTCCCACATCGGTGGGCTCTTGAATTTTGGGGGATTTTCCCCCTATAAAAGAAGGCCTAATGTTTAGGATTTAAATACACCTCTCATTTGCCTTCTCATCTGTTTAAGGCATTTGTATCTTCTCTCTTTAGTATTATTTCACTTGTATTTTTGGAGTGGAATAAAATATTTGGTTGTCTCCGAGGAGTAGGCAAAATTAGTCGAACCTCGTAAATTCTGGTGTTCCCTTTATTGTTGCTTTATTGTCTTATTTATTATTTGGTGGCTGTCATAATTTTTGGTATAGTAGTTGTGACTTATTCACACTCTATACATTTGGCTTCCGCAACAATTGGTATCAGAGCCAAGGTACTGTCTAAGTATGCTCTGTGGTTGCAGCATAGTCTGATCTTCCACATCAGAAAAGATTTATCTTGGTAACTGAGTCAAGGTTCTGTCTGAGTATGCTCTGTAGTTGCAGCTTAGTCTGATCTTCTACATCAGAAAGGAAATAATCTTGATTTGTGTCGTCAGCTATTAAATAATATTTGTGTCAAATATGGGAGACAATAAACAAGAAGAATCTACATCAAGTGTCAACAACACGTCATCATTGGCATCTTCGCTTATGACAAGAATTGTGTCAAATGCGAAATTTGCGGTCGAAATATTTGACGGGTCCGGACATTTTGGGATGTGGCAAGGCGAGGTTCTAGATGTCCTTTTTCAACAAGGGCTAGATCTGGCCATTGAAGAAAAGAAACCAGATGTTATTGGAGAAGAAGATTGGAGAATTATCAACCGTGTTGCTTGCGGTACTATTCGATCCTACCTTGCTAGAGAGCAGAAATATCCATACACAAAGGAAACTTCTGCAAGTAAATTATGGAAAGCACTGGAGGATAAATTTTTGAAGAAAAACAGTCAAAATAAATTGTACATGAAGAAGAGACTGTTTCACTTCACCTATGTTCCTGGTACCACGATGAATGAACATATCACCAGTTTCAATAAGTTGGTCACAGATTTGCAAAATATGGATACAACTTATGATGATGGTGACTTGGCCTTAATGTTGTTGGCGTCACTTCCTGATGAGTACGAGCACCTTGAAACTACTCTACTCCATGGAAATGACGAAGTTTCTCTCAGAGAAGTTTGTTCGGCTTTGTACAGCTATGAACAAAGAAAGCGAGAAAAACAGAAGGGCGGAGAAGGAGAAGCACTGTTTGTGAGGGGTCGTCCTCAAAATCAAACGAGGACAAAGAAGGGAAGATCCAAGTCAAGATCCAGACCCAGCAAAGATGAATGTGCCTTTTGTCGAGAAAAAGGGCACTGGAAGAAAGACTGTCCGAAGTTGAAGAATAAGGCCAAACATAACAATGGAAAGGCTATTATGGATTCAAATGTAGCTGATTGTGATGATTCAGACTTCTCATTAGTTACAACAGAGTCATCAACATCATCAGACATATGGTTGATGGACTCGGCTTGTAGCTATCATATGTGTCCCAACAGGGACTGGTTCGTGGAATTTCAAGAAGGAGAATATGGAGTCGTCCACACAGCGGATAACAGCCCTCTTACCTCATATGGCATTGGTTCAATACGATTAAGGAACCATGATGGAATGATCAGAACATTGACAGATGTTCGATATGTACCGGATTTGAAGAAGAATCTCATCTCTGTGGGAGCCCTAGAATCAAAAGGGTTCAAAATCATTGCAGAAAATGGAGTGATGAGAGTATGCTCCGGTGCACTAGTGGTAATGAAGGCTAATCGGAAGAATAATAATATGTACCGCTATCGTGGCAGTACAGTTATTGGGACAGCGACAGTGACATCCAGTGACGACAAAGAGGCAGAAGCAACCAAGCTATGGCACATGCGCTTGGGACATGCTGGAGGAAAATCCTTGAAAACTCTATCAGATCAAGGATTGTTAAAAGGAGTAAAGGCTTGCAACTTGGAGTTTTGTGAGCATTGTGTCAAAGGGAAACAGACAAGGGTTAAATTTGGTACAGCGATCCATAATACTAAAGGCATTTTGGATTATGTACACTCTGATGTTTGGGGTCCTTCCAAAACACCTTCATTGGGTGGGAAGCACTATTTTGTAACCTTTGTTGATGATTTTTCCCGAAGAGTATGGGTGTATACAATGAAGAGCAAAGATGAAGTGTTGGGAATTTTTCTCAAATGGAAGACGATGGTGGAGAATCAAACAGGCAAGAGGATCAAGTGTATTCGCACAGACAATGGAGGTGAATACAAAAATGATCATTTCAATAAGGTCTGTGAAAATGATGGCATCGTCCGACACTTCACTGTTAGACATACACCACAACAGAATGGAGTGGCAGAACGTATGAACCGGACCTTGCTGGAGAAGGTACGGTGTATGTTGTCCAATGCTGGCTTGGGCAAAGAATTTTGGGCTGAGGCAGTTACATATGCATGCCACCTCATTAATCGCTTACCATCTGCTGCTATTGATGGCAAGACACCATTTGAAAAATGGTATGGAAAACCTGCCATAGATTATAACTCTTTGCACGTGTTTGGCTCAACTGCATATTATCATGTGACGGAGTCAAAATTGGATCCAAGGGCAAAGAAGGCTATTTTTATGGGAATTACTTCTGGAGTCAAAGGATATCGCTTATGGTGTCCTATGACAAAGAAAGTAATATTCAGCAGGGATGTTACCTTTGATGAATCTGCTATGGTAAATAAGGTAACAGAAGATACCAAACAAAATGAAGGTGCTTCTAAGCAGGTGGAGCTTGAGGGAAAATTTATTTTTCCTACACAAGAAGCAGAGGAGGAAACAAATGAAGATTACCCTCTGGAAGGAGAGCCAGTAGAGGAGATTCCAACTCAGGAACCTCAACAACAACTTGAATCAATAGCAACCAGCAGGCCAAAAAGAACAATAACGAAACATGTTCGTCTCATAGAGACGGTTGCTTGTGCAACCTCAATTGTAGCTGATGATGTTCCTACCACTTATAAAGATGTTGTCCAAAGTTCAGAAGAAGATAAGTGGAGGATTGCCATGAATGATGAAATACAGTCCCTTCATCAGAATCATACATGGAGATTGGCCAATCTCCCGAAGGGAAAGAAAGCAATTGGGTGCAAATGGGTATTTGCAAAGAAAGAAGGATTTCCTAACCAAGTAGATGTTCGCTACAAAGCAAGATTGGTGGCCAAAGGATATGCTCAAAAGGAGGGAATTGATTACAATGAAGTGTTTTCTCCAGTTGTAAAACATTCCTCCATTAGAATTATGTTGGCTTTGGTAGCACAATTGGATTTGGAACTAGTTCAGATGGATGTAAAAACTGCGTTTTTACATGGAAACTTGGAGGAGAAAATCTACATGACTCAGCCAGAAGGATTCAAAGTTGCTGGAAAAGAAAATATGGTGTGCAAACTTGAAAAATCGTTGTACGGATTGAAACAATCTTCTAGACAATGGTACAAGCGATTTGACGAGTTTATGTTGCGGCAAGGGTACAAGAGAAGCAAATACGATCATTGTGTGTATTTGCACAAGCTTAAAGATGGTTCCTTTGTATATCTTCTCCTATATGTTGATGATATGTTGATAGCTTCCAAGAATTTGGAAGAAATTGATAAGTTGAAGATTCAACTGAAGAAGGAGTTCGAGATGAAGGATTTGGGTGAGGCAAAGAAAATTCTTGGCATGGAGATAATTAGAGATAGACGTTCAAAGAAACTCTGTTTATCTCAAAAGGAATATTTGAAGAGAGTACTTCAACGTTTTGGCATAGATGACAAGACTAAGCCAGTTAGTACTCCACTTGCTTCCCATTTTAAGCTAAGTACTACTATGTCGCCAATGGATGAAGCTGAACGAAAGTATATGTCAAAGGTACCATACGCAAATGCTGTTGGTAGCTTGATGTATGCAATGGTTTGCACAAGGCCTGACATTTCACAAGCTGTTGGAGTTATTAGCAGATATATGCACAATCCAGGGAAGGAGCATTGGCAAGCTGTGAAGTGGATTCTACGGTATATTCATAATACTGTAGATGTCGGGTTAGTTTTTGAGCAGGAAGACAATCAGTCTGTCGTTGGATATTGTGACTCAGATTTTGCGGGTGATCTGGACAAACGAAGATCAACTACTGGTTATATGTTTACTTTTGCAAAGGCACCAGTTAGTTGGAAGTCTACTTTGCAGTCAACACTTGCTTTGTCTACAACAGAGGCAGAGTACATGGCTATTACAGAGGCTGTGAAAGAGGCAATTTGGCTTGAAGGATTGCTAAAGGAGCTTGGTGTTGAACAAAAAGGTATCACAATTTTTTGTGATAGTCAAAGTGCTATTCAATTAGCGAAGAACCAAGTGTATCATGCAAGGACGAAGCACATTGATGTTCGGTATCATTTCGTACGAGAAATCATAGAAGAAGGTGGAGTCACGGTGAAGAAAATTCATACTACAGAGAATCCTGCTGATATGCTGACAAAGGTGGTGACTGCGGTCAAGTTTCAACATTGTTTGGATTTGATCAACATTGTTGAAAACTGAAGATTAAAGATGAAGACACAATCAAAATTTGTTATTGAGAGAAAATTGAAGATGTGGAATTTTGCCAAGGTGGAGATTTATTGAAGTTTGGCAAATTTGTCCCACATCGGTGGGCTCTTGAATTTTGGGGGGATTTTCCCTATAAAAGAAGGCCTAATGTTTAGGATTTAAATACACCTCTCATTTGCCTTCTCATCTGTTTAAGGCATTTGTATCTTCTCTCTTTAGTATTATTTCACTTGTATTTTTGGAGTGGAATAAAATATTTGGTTGTCTCCGAGGAGTAGGCAAAATTAGCCGAACCTCGTAAATTCTGGTGTTCCCTTTATTGTTGCTTTATTGTCTTATTTATTATTTGGTGGCTGTCATAATTTTTGGTATAGTAGTTGTGACTTATTCACACTCTATTTGGCTTCCGCAACAGTTAAGTCATTTGAGTATTGAAAACCTGCACGGTTACTGTGAACTTTTGAAAAAAGGATTAAAATACATTCATCTCTAGGAGGAAAGAGCAAGCTAATAATTAATATGGTCAACCATGGAACTCAATAAAGGAGAAATTCATTTCGAGACGTGACGGCAACTTGTTCATAAATATCTTTCCATCTATATTTGTTGATTAGTTTGCCCTCTCCTTAGTGGGCGTTTGGACATAAGCATGGTAAAATTCCAGAAAAAAGTGGGGAAAAAATTCAAGTGAAAATGGTATTTGAAAATTAGAGTTGTGTTTGGTCATGAATATAATTTTGGATTGTTTTTGAATTTTTATGAGTGATCTGAGTGAAAATTTGGAAACACAAATTTCGAAAAAAGTAAAAAAAAAATCGAAAAAAGCGAAAAAATTTTCATAGCCAAACGGGCTCTTAATCTCAAATTCTCATTAGATTCTTTTAATCATATATAATTAAAATAGTTGATACACGGAGTCGAAGTTGAAGATTCTTTTAATCTTCCCACAAATCACAATCATCATCAGATAGTGAAAGATTCCAACCCTTCCAAATTTTCTAGGAATAATATCTATCTAGTGGAATCGGGCCCAAAATTAATTGTGGGATTCAAATAGCACAACTTAAAGAATTTAATAATCATTCACGGTAGGAGTAAAAAAGTGAATTAGATGAACAAGTAGGTAATTGGCATAAGAGAACAAATAATTATTTTTGTCAATGATGAATCGAGGAATACAATACCAACAACAGCTTAATTAACATATAGTATAGTACGTACTAGTAAGTATCCACTTGTATATTTACCATCAAGAAAAAGGCAGCAACTTGTATGGTTAACGAGTTCTC
Source organism: Nicotiana sylvestris (assembly GCF_000393655.2). Taxonomy (NCBI): domain Eukaryota; kingdom Viridiplantae; phylum Streptophyta; class Magnoliopsida; order Solanales; family Solanaceae; genus Nicotiana; species Nicotiana sylvestris. The sequence continues at coordinate 171,876,471 of NC_091059.1, read as the reverse complement.
CCTGTATGCTAAAGCGTAATATATAGCCAAACAAATCATACTAGTATATCATTTTAATCAAAGTTCCAACTTAGTTCTATCTTCTCTCGAGTTGATCCTCTTAACCTGGAATTAAGAATTCGATGGATCAAGAATTTAGTGATGGAGAATTTCATTTGGAGACACGATGCAAAGTGTTCATTACACATTGCAATCCAAGTTTGTTATTCCCTCATATCCACTTTAATTGATTTTTTTTGTTGATTTCATATATATTAAGGAATCCATTTTTTAGCATTAATTAACAATGAAATTGATCATATTAACCTCAATTTATTCATTAAAAATATAACAAACACTACTAGACTCTTTTACTCCTAGGCCAACTTTGAAAAAAGTGAAGTTAATTCCTTCTTGATATCAGGAAAAATCAAATATTGTGGACCGCGAAAAAAATATCAAAAAAATCAATTAAATTGAACCGAAAAAAGTAATAATTAGTAATGCCCTTTCCTTAATCTAAAATACAAAAGTCATCTTTTGCCTTGCATAATTTAGAGACAAGAGGCCAACTTGTTGATCATAACACCTTCCAGGTCAAGTTTGTTAGTAGTATTTAATAGACCATTTCTTTAATTTGCAAATTAATCTTTTGTCTTATTGCAAGACACATCTAGGAGACATAATTAATTAAATATGGTGTCGAAAAACCTGGTTGACTAAATTAAAGTTGAACATTCCTTGAATCTTCCCACAATCATCATCACAGTGAGATATTCTAGCCCTAAGGAATAGTACGGCCAAGGTGTGGAATTTAACCATTATCTTCGTATTTAGAAATTGAAACACATTACTAATCCATTAAAGATTAGACCACGAACTTGTTGTCTTGCTCACATGTAGTGCTAATGTACCATCTAATTAACGAACACCAAAAAAAAGAATAAAAATAAAAATAAAAATAGTTTATCACTGCAATCAAGAACTTTGGTGAATTAAGTAGTTGGGTGGTGTTGACTAGTCTTTGCTCTCCTTTAGAACTCGAGTGGTTTGATAAATATCAAATCACGTTTGTTTTGTCACCTATAAATTAGTGGGTTCACATATAGTAATAGTAGTATCTTTTAATTTAATTTCACCTCCACTCAATCTCTCCTCCTCATACTTTGGAAGTGCAAAACAAAACAATATCATGGCAACTTTTTCTGGCTTTTTTGTTGCCTCAACGGTTGTTCTTTTTTGCTTTGCACTCACTGCTTATAGTGCTCTTTTCTCCTCCCTTCACCAAACTCTCATACTCAATTCTTCACCTTCACAAGGACAAGGTAAGTTTTTTGTCTTTTATCTGAACAATCTCTTTACTTTTTCATCCTTTTTCCACGTCTTGGTAATAGATCTGATCCAAAAAAAAAAATATGGCTTCATTGAAATATCATTTGCCAAGTTGACTCCGCTATCCACCCCTAATTAATGAATTTAATTATATACTCCGATCCACATGTACGTCCCCCTTTCCGCAGAATATGAAAATGATTAATGAATTTAATTTCATGTTCCCTCCGCTTCACTTTAATTAATTTTTTAGTTGTTTTCACATGTATCTTTTACCTTTAATTAACAATAAAATAGATCATATTAACCTTAATTTGTTTATTGGAAATATAATACATACACAACTTTTTATCCCAGGGGCAACTTTGAAAAAAAGAACTTAATTCCTTCTTGATATATGAAAAAATCAAATATTGCGGATCATAAAGAAAAGACCAAAAAATCAATTAAAGTGGACCGGAGGGAATATTTGAGTATATTACTTTAGTTTGAAGGGCTAAATTAATGGGTGTTAAAATTGATTGTATATATATATATATATGTATGTATGTACAGTGCTGCAAGCCGGGGAAGGACAAGTGACAATAACATGGTCATTGAACAAGAGCAACCCAGCTGGAACAGACTCAAACTACAAAACAGTGAAGGTGAAATTATGTTATGCCCCAATCAGCCAAGTGGACAGAGGATGGAGGAAATCCGACGACAACCTCGAAAAAGACAAGTCTTGCAAATATAACATTGTCACAATGCCATACAATTCCTTAAACAACAATTTCACTTGGACTGTAAACAAGGATGTTCCCACTGCTACCTATTTCATAAGGGCATATGTTTATGACTCTGCTGGTGAAGAGGTTGCCTATGGCCAAACCACTGATTCCCACAAGAAAACCAACTTGTTCCAAATTTTGGCAATCACTGGCCGCCATGTTACTCTTGACATCTGTGCCGCCTGCTTCTCCACTTTCTCCATTATCTCCCTTTTCGGGTTCTTCTTTATTGAGAAGAGAAAGGGCAAAAGTGTCCACAAAAAATGATCACCCTATATTTATTTACTGTTCCGTTATCGTATTCTATAGCTGTGTAAAATAAGTACTACTATAGTTACTGCTTTCATTAATTGAGGCAGCTAAATGTGACGATGAGAATCTAGAAAAGTATGCATTGGTAGGTTTGGTTGTGTAACGTAACATTTGGGGGTTAGCTATATGAAAACGATAGGCTTGGAAAAAAGTTTGAGGCAATGACATTCAGTTGATAGTAACTATGTGTTCACACCACAGTGACACGTATGTAACACTCCTTAAATTTATAAATGTTTCGAGACACGTTAATTATAGAATTAAATTATTATTATTTTTTCTTGCCTACAGTGAAAATATATATATATATATATATATATATATATACACACACTTAAATAATTGGATATACAATTAGGAAAATATTAATAATTTTAATATTGTTATATATATATACACACACACTTAAATAATTGGATATACAATTAGGAAAATATTAATAATTTTAATATTGTTAATTATTAAAAATGGATATCACTAAATACTAGTTAAGTTAAAATAAATAAAAAATAAAAAAAGAGGGAAAAAGGACCCTAAGCCCATAGAATGGGCTATTGGGAAACAAAAGCATTAAACCTTAGGAAAATAATAGAATCTTGGTTCTGTCATTCACGTAAAAAAGGGCAAAAGGCAAAAGCGTCTTCCGTTCACTCATGAAACAGAGAGCCAGGCAACAGAAAATTTAGGGTACTTTACAAATCAGTAATTCTCGAACACAGGTATATAAAATTCCCTATTGTCAATTACCTTAAAGTAGTAATATGTAAGAATTGAATAGTTAATTCCCTTCTTTCTCTATATCAACAATAAATTCCATGTTTAGGTGTGAAACTCTAAAATTAATTAAAATGCACTGGTTGTTGTAGAATCGATTGTTTGACTGGTGTCAATTAGACCGGGGCCTACGTATTGGCTCGAGAAGTTTCGAGGTGAGTTGATATAACCCTTTACTAAAGTGGTTTAACTCACAAAAGCACACATACAAGGTGTTTGATAAATTGCATAAAAGAGTTAATCTATACTTAATTAGAGTAGTAAGTACTTATTAGCTTAGAATTATTTTCTAGCTAAAGTTTAGATGATTTTTTTGATATATGTGCATAAATTTTAGATTTTTGTGTTATTCTTATATGCCATTTTCATGTTGAAAATTCATGAAGGATCAAAAATCTCTATAAATACTTTTGAATGTTTATTTCATTCTTATGTCATGCCTTATATTTAAGGATACTAGTATGAGTATGTATAAAAGATTTAGACTTGAAAAGTCACAAGAAGAAGTTTTAGAAAGAAATTTTTTTTGGGAGTATCCTTTATTCTGAGAAGGGGTCATCGTCGAGGCCTAGGGTCCTGACCAAGGCGTTGACTTCCTGAAACTACTTGTACCAAAGTAGGGAGCACATGAGCCGATGGTCTCGTTGCTGAGAATTTACTTAGCCACGCTAAGGTATGATACATGAGCGCTGAGAACCATGAAGCGAGTGGTACCTCGTGGATTGGGCCTATTCGATCAGGTTGGGATCGAACCCGTGCCGATCATACGGTGACTGAGAAGGAATTAAGTCGGGATAGCTGGAACTCCCAAAGTATAATGTGACGTATTTTTTTATAAGAAAGAAAAAGAAAAGAATTTCTTTTAGAATATTCATAAACTGCTATTATGCAATTATATTAGAATTGTTCTTATAAGCTTTATGTTTTACATGCATTTAGAATCTTTGCTCGTAATGTATATGTTATTAAAGATTCGTCCCCTGTCGTTGAGACTCACCGAGTACAATGGATGGTACTGACGTTCTCTTTTGGGAACCTATGTTGGTCTGCGGTACAACGTAGGAACCGATTTTGCAGGCGAGCATGCTACGAGTTAAGACTTCCTTCTCTTCCAATGCTATTGGTGAGCTCCGCTTTTGTTGGTGGAGTATTCCTTAGAGCCATTTTTATTTAGCTATTTCTTTGTTTATTCAGAGAACTGGTCATGTCTTGAGCAGTGCGTCAGTTTATCAGTAGAGGCTTCATAGACATAGTCGGTGGAATAAGATTCAGATGTTTTCGATAATAATTTAGCAATATTTTATTGGCTACTATGAATAAAGTTTTGAAGTTGACTTATTTTAGATATATAAATTATTTTAAAGTATTTAGTTACAGTAGTGCCATGTGACATATAAAGTTTGAAGTATAATAGATTTGATAAGCGTAGATGCTTCGCTCGATCATGTTTAGTGATTAGGCGCCGATCCTAGCTTGTTCAGAAAAATGGGTCCTGACAAACTTGGTATCAGAGCCAGGTTTATGGAGTCCTAGGGGTCTATGAAGTCGTGTTAGTAGAATCTTGTTTATGGGTATGAAGCGCGTCATACTTATAAACAGAAGGCTACAAGCATTTAGGAAAAGTTTCATTTTTCTCATACTTTAGATCGTGTAGTAGATCCTACCACTAAGAAATTATCTAATGTATTCGTTTCTCCAAAACTCGCAGAAGTGGCTCGTACTCGTAACTCTGACACAGACACTCAGGATGCTGCTCAAGAAACTTTTGCTACTATTGTGGCTCAAGGCAAAACTAAAAAGGCTCCAACTCAGAAAAGGAAGGGTAAATCCATAAAGGGTGTTCAAGTACCCCGGGTTGAACATGAAGAAGGGGTGGAGTATGATGATCCAGTACCTCAAGATCCAGTTCCGCCCCCAACAGCAGCTCCGACTCAAACAACTATATCTCCAGGGGGGTTAAGTGTTTAATGCAGTCAACCGCGCTATGGAGATGTTTAAAGCCTTCATGGCCAACCAGAACGACAGAAGAGATGAGATTTCACCTCAATCAAATAGACAGAACAATTTGAAGTCCTCAAGAGTGAATGAATTTTTGACGTTGAGTCCTCTAGTGTTCCATGGTTCTATAGTTAATGAAGATCCAATGTTGTGGTTGGAGGGTATGAAGAAAGCCCTCCGAGAGATGAAAGCATTTGATGATGAAGCTGTGGAGCTGGCTGCTTACCAGCTTAAAGATGTGGTCGGCGCTTGGTTTGAGATGTGGGAAAAGGAAAGAGATGAAGATGATGGTCCGCCTACGTGGGAAGAATTTGAAAAGGACTTCATGGTTAACTTTATCTTGGAAGAGGATAGGGAAGCTAAGGCTACATAGTTCGAACAGCTCAAGCAAGGAAATAAAAGTGTGCAAGAATACTAGATGGAATTCATAAGGTTGGCTAAGCATGCTCCTCACATGGTTCAGACAAAAAAAGCAAAGATTCGCAGGTTTGTTGGCGATTTGACTTACCACATTAAGGATACGACATCAGCTGCAGCGGTAGGAGTGACAACTTTCTCCTCTGTTGTGGGATTTGCCAAGCACTTAGAAAAAGATAGATAATAAAGGAGAGAAGAAAAAGAGCATAACAAGAAAACCCAGACAGCGGGCGGGTTTAATGGTACATCCAGCAGAGGTGGAAGGGATTCCTCTAATAAGGAGCCATTAGCACCAGCTCAGTCCAGTCATCAGTCAGGTGGTGTGGCCTTCCTTCAGACGTACTCAGAGTTATGGAAATCAGTCTCGCCAGAATCAGAATTTTAGGACATCATCCTCACATAGCCAGAGTCATGCTGAGCAACATTCACACCAACAAGGTCTTTGTAGAACATGTAAGCGGCAACATTCAGATCAGTGCAAGCTCGGGTTGCATGGTTGCTATCATTGTGGAGACATTGGTCATATAATGGCCAACTGCCCAAAGTTGCGACGTAATTTCAGTGGTGGATCAACTCGTCCTTCTAGTTCCTCAACTACTGCAGTTGCACCACCTCAGGCTCATGGTTCTCATAATCAGACCGGGTATGGAGCAGGTAGAGGTGCAGATCGAGTTATTCAGGGAGGGGGACAACCCCGTTTGTTTGCTACACTTGATTGTCAGAGTGCAGAGGCATCTGCAAAAGTTATTATAGGTATACTTCTAGTCTTCTCACATAATGCTTATGCCATAATGGATACAGGTTCAACATTTTCATATGTGACTCCATACTTTGCAATTAACCTCGGGCTAGAACCAGAACAACTTAGTGAGCCATACCTAGTATCTACTCCAGTTGGCGAGTCAGTGAAAGTCACAAGAGTCTATAAACGTTTTATAGTTTTAGTCCAAGGTCGCAACACCAAGGACGATCTCATAGAATTAGAAATGGTGGATTTTGATGTGATCATGGGTATGGATTGGTTGTCTTCCTGCTATGCCATGTTAGATTGTCATGCCAAGATAGTCAGGTTCCAATTTCCAAATGAAGAAGTCTTAGAGTGGAAGGGTAGTTCAACTTCACTTGTAGGTAAGTTTATTTCTGACTTTAAGGCACAACGAATGATCGGTAAGGGGTATCTCGCCTATTTGGCTCACATCATTAATCTAGAATCAGAACCACTAGCTCTTCAGTCAGTGCCAGGTGTTAGATAATTTCTAAAAGTTTTCCCAGATAACCTTCCCAGACTTCCTCCTGAAAGAATCATAGACTTTGGCATTGATCTCATGCCAGACACTCAGACCATATCTATACCTCATTATAAGATGGCTCCAATAGAACTTAATGAGTTGATAGAACAGTTGAAAGACCTTCTTAACAAGGACTTCATCTGGTCGAGTGTTTCACCATGGGGTGCCCCGGTTTTGTTTGTCAAGAAGAAAGATGGCTCTCTCAGAATGTGCGTCGACTATCGGCAGTTGAATAAAGTTACCATTAAGAACAAGTACCCACTGCCAAGAATTGATGATAACTTCAGGGTGAAAAGTACTTTTCAAAAATAGAATTGAGGTTGGGGTACCATCAGTTGAGAATCAGAGAAGAGATATATCTAAAACAGCCTTTAGAACTCGCCACGAGCACTATGAATTTCTAGTGATGTCCTTCGGGTTGACAAATGCTCCAACTGCATTCATGGACCTCATGAACAGAGTTTTCAAGCCATTCCTTGATACCTTTATTATCATGTTTATAGACGATATTTTGGTATACTCTAAGAGCAAGAGCAAGGAAGATCATGCAAAACACCTCAGAATAGCCTTGCAGACCTTGAAGGAGAATAAGTTTTATGCCAAATTTTCAAAATGTGAGTTCTGGTTGCAGTCAGTGGCATTCTTAGGCCACGTGGTATCTAGTGAAGGCATAAAATAAACCCTAAAAAGACAGAAGCAGTCAAGAACTGGCGTAGGCCGACAATGCCAACCGAAATCAAGAGTTTCTTGGGGTTAGCTGGCTACTATAGAAGGTTTGTAGAGGGGATTTCCTCACTTGCAGCTCCATTAACTAAGTTGACTCATAAAGCAGTTAAGTTCCAGTGGTCAGACGCTTGTGAGCAGAGTTTTCAAGAGTTAAAGAAGAGGTTAACCACCGCACCTGTTGTCACACCTCCTTTTTACCCGCACCGCAAGGGCGCAGAGGGAGTTTTTCCAATTAAAGGACAATCGAAATGGGATTTATTTATTTAGTTCAGAGTCGCCACTTGGGAGATTTATGGTGTCCCAAGTCACCGATTTAATCCCGAATCGAGGAAAAGAATGACTCTGTTAACAATCCGCGAACCAGAAATCCGGATAAGGAATTCTGTTAACCTAGGAGAAGGTGTTAGGCATTCCCAAGTTCCGTGGTTCTAGCACGATCGCTCCACTGTCATATTTGGCTTAAATATCTGGTTTTTATACTATTATGAACTTATGTGCAAATTTTTCTTTTATCCGCTTTTATCCGCTTTTATTATTATTATTATTATTATTATTATTATTATTATTATTATTATTATTATTATTATTATTATTATTATTTTTAAGAATGTGAACATCGTTTAAAACATGTCTTTGGATTGCGTCACATGAAATGCACCCGCAATCCGGAACACATTTTATTCAATATTTTGGGATTTGGATTTGGGTCGCATGAAATGCACACCCGAGTTTAAGAAGGTAAGATTATTAGAATGCGTGCCTAAAACGACTAGCGCGTGGTTATTTTTGGAAAAAGCCGTGAATTTCGCTAAGCGGCCGATCCCGAGTTCTAAGTAATTAATACATACATTTGTGAGGGCCCCGCAATCTACACGTTTTATTAGGTGAGGCTCATCTCATTTATATTTTTAAATGGACAATCCTAAAATGACTACATTTTTCTATTAAAATTAGTCTCTAAAATAAATAAAGAAAATCCTAATTAATTAGGAGCTTTCAAAAAATTAAGAAAACGTAACATACTAATTGCTAGATTAAGGCAAATATTAATGGAAAGGAATTTTACTAAAAAAAAAATTCGAAATTATAAATAAAATAAGAAATTCGACAACTAATAGTCAAAAGAAATCAAATATAGCTAGATTGAAGCTCGCATTGTTATATAAAAAAAACTATTGGAATTAATTATTCACAACCATTTGAAACTAGATTTAACCATAATTACTAAAGCTTATTAGAAAGTTTATTAAACTTAAACATTATCTAGTCTTGTTTGGCCTTAACTAAATTTAGCTACCCATTCATGATTAACCTACTGTTGACCATATTAAAACCTTCATAGCTAGTGAACTTAATCAGTTTTGCCAAGCCGATTCACTAAAGACCAACTTATGTTATTTTCCTCTTATTCCAATTATTAAACAGTTTGACAGTAATGAGCATGCTTAAATATATACTACCTAATAATCAAGTTAAAGCAAAGTATTATTTAATACATCACTACAAGATGCCTAGTTATGCAAAGCGACAGAAATTTGCAGAATAATAATACATGAAATAGCCTAAATACAATTAGTAAAAGAAACAAAGAAAAAGCTAAATTAAAACTTCAAAGTTCCATTCTTCATATGTATTCATGCTTTCACATTTCAACTTACAATATGCCAAAGTTACAGTTGTGTACCTGGTATTGTCAATATAAGAAGAAGAAGGTCAGCAAAGTAGTATGTAACACAGCAACATACAGCAGCAGAAAGCCCAACACAGTAACTTCAACACCTCAATCCAGAAATCCCAGCAACACGGAGAAAACTAGTAAAAATGGAGAAGAAAAATAGTCCGGAAATCTCTCTGTGTTTTTTTCTTTCTAGCTTTGAACTCTCTATGGTGTTCTTCGGCTCTTAATATTTCAGAAAATTTGATTCTATCTTTTTTACTCTCTCCACAATGAATTCTGTCCCTGTATATCCAGTGTATCCAGAGTGTATATTGAGTGTATACCTCTCTCTCCGCCCTCTCTTTTTTCTTCTCTCTATCTTTTTTTTCCTCTTATTTTTGAACCCCCCTCATCCTAAATTTTGTCTTCTATTTATAGCAAAATTTTCGAAATTTTCAGATTTGTTTTTTTATTATTTTATTATTTTTTAATTAAAAGAAATCCCACTTACAAATTGCTTTTATTTTTTTAGAAAAAGAAATCCCACCTTTATTTACTTTTATTTTTAAAATTCCAACTTTAATTACTTTTATCTTATTTAAAATCCCACTTTTTATTTTTTTAAAAGAGAATCTCACTTTATTTAACTTTGCTTTAAAAAAACAAACCACATTTTTTTCTTTTTCTTTTAAAAATGCTACTTTCAATTACTTTAAATTTTTTAAATTTTCAGATACCTTTATATTTATTTTTTAATTCCAACCTTCTTTTACTTTTTAATTTTTTTAAAATTTCCACAAAACTTTTTATTTTTTTAAATTTTCTACATTCTTTTACTTTTTTTAAAAGAGAATTCCACCTATTTTTACTTTTATATTTTTTTTACTCAATACTTCCCTTTTTCATATTTTTTAAATCATTCCCGAAATTATTATGTTTTTTTAAAAATAAATAAATAAATAAATATTTTCGGATTTTTTTAATATAAAAATAAACAAAAAAAAATATTAATAGTGATAATTCACCTTTTAATTTTTTTGGTATTTTTATCCTATAATAAAAAATGTAATAAAGCTAAAATAATAGTAGGTTAAAACCCCCTAAAATATTTACATAAAAGAAGTGATAAAAAATTAAATGTTGTCAAAAATTAGGTGTTCACAGCTGCCCCTCTTTGCTCGAAAACACGAAGAGCTTTCGGGCAAAGATAAAGTGAACAATGCGACTAATTTTTGATCATATCGTTATTCAAAAGAGGAAGAAAATAAAAAAGGTAAGGCACAACCGAGTCCTGGTTTTGGACAACCTACATATCCCTGGTTATAAGGGAATCAGGTCGCGTGTAGTTCAAAAAGTTTTGGTAGCTGGGACTACCATGGGATTGCGATGTTACTGTTACTGCTGTTGCGTGCTGTTACCACTACTTTTCGATCTCCTTATTACACCATTGCTAGAAAGAAAACAAGAAGTTATACTAAGCTATGATCTATGAATTACAAAGATTTATTCTCGAGCTTGGTCATGTGATTGTTGCTGCCTTGTTGCTTTGTGTTTCCTCTGGTATTTCTTTACTTCTAGCTCGACTTGTGGTCTTCCTTCTGATTTCTGCTGGGGATTTTTGTTGTAACCCTCTGCTTTACTGACTTCAAACTTCAATGTATTCCCCTGTTCTGTAAGTGGGCTCCTGACTCCACCTTGACTTTTGAAAGATGACACAACCTCCATTCTCCAGGCGGGCTCCTGACTTCTTCAACAATCTTAGAATTTAACGCCCTCCATTCTCCAGGCGGGCTCCTGACTTTCATCAGCAACTTTGATAATAAAATGCATTTGGCAATGATTTATGAAAATATATATTTTGGCAATGTTTATACAAGCAGGACCACTCGGGTCGAAATAAATTAAATATCCTATTCGAGGGCGGATGAACCCAAAATATCCTATTCGAGGGCGGATGAACCCAAAATATCCTATTCGAGGGCGGATGAACCCAAAATATCCTATTCGAGGGCGGATGAACCCAAAAATATCCTATTCGAGGGCGGATGAACCCAAAATATCCTATTCGAGGGCGGATGAACCCAAAAATATCCTATTCGAGGGCGGATGAACCCAAAATATCCTATTCGAGGGCGGATGAACCCAAAATATCTTATTCGAGGGCGGATGAACCCAAAAATATCCTATTAGAGGGCGGATAGACCCAAAATATCCTATTCGAGGGCGGATGAACCCAAAATATCCTATTCGAGGGCGGATGAACCCAAAATATCCTATTCGAGGGCGGATGAACCCAAAATATCCTATTCGAGGGCGGATGAACCCAAAAATATCCTATTCGAGGGCGGATGAACCCAAAAATATCCTATTCATAGACCCAAAAATATCCTATTCGAGGGCGGATAGACCCATCATATCCTATTCGAGGGCGGATAGACCCATCTTCAAAACTTGAAATTTAAAGAGTGAACTGTATACCTCTATTATACGGGCAGGCTCCCGACTTCAAAACTTGAAATTGTCTTACCTCCGACTGTTTTTCTTAAAATCGTGTTGTCTTGCTATCTCTTAAAACTTGAATTGATTTCCTCGTTCCTCCGAGAAAATTTTCGACAATGGCAGAAAATTTTCTGTCCCAGTTTTGATGCTTTTCCCTGTGGCATGTTTTTTCGCCATTATTAAGATTTCCTTTTCCTGCTTCAAATCAAAGAAAATTTGTTAGTTTTAAAACATGGTGAGTGGTCGTGCCACTCCTGCTGGGGATGGTTTTTCCCTTTCTCCCTTCCCCGCTCTGTGTTTCATTACGCTATCAAAACTTGTTGGGGATTATTTTGCTAGGAATGAATTTTCCTTTTCTTCCTTCCCCACTCTGTGTTGTCCGACCCTTTTGGAACTTGGTCGAAAATCTGTCGGGGATGCTCCTATATCTCGATGATCTGCTGGGGGCCCTCTTGGAATTATGTCCACAATTTTCTCAACTGTTGTTTTCCTATTTTTCTCCAACTTCCCTTGGAAATTTGGTCCTCTTGGGATCTAGACCCACTCATCATTTGGTCTTGCGACCAACTTCTTTTCGCTTTATCGCCTTATCTTTGGCCTGTCCTATTCGCATTTTGCTTTGCATCATTTTGGCAACTGGTAGTAAGCTCTGAAAATCCTTTTAAAAAATAAACTGTTGGGGAGGTAAAGTCTTTAAACCAAGAAATGAAAAAGTGATGATCTCAAAAAATAGAAAAAGAAGAATTCTTTCTGAACAAATGCTGGGGAAAAGGAAAGAAAAGAACTTATCTGAATGATATAACCGATCCCAACGATCATGTCGCGCATTCCGGATTAATCAACCCAGTCTATTCGTATCAATCAACCCTTCGGACGGCCTCATGTTGCTGAGGATAAACAGGCACTCAACTCTTTGCCAAATGCGGATCCTTTCCGCCAATCTTGTCTTGTCGCCTCATAGTGCCCTTCGAGGGGTTTTCACTAATAAGACTCTCTCGTTTCTCTCAACTCCCCTCGTCTTATGGTGCCTGTGAAGGTTTTCACCGATAAGACTCTCTCATTTTATTTCTCTCATCTTTCGTCGCCTTATGGTGCCTGTGAATGTTTTCACCGATAAGACTCTCTCATTTTATTTTATTTTTCAGCTAGGGATAGGAGTGCTGCCTATATGACTCTCTCTGCTGAGGATTCTTTTCGACTATCAATTCATTTCTAGCTTATGATCCTCTTCTCTGTTGGGGATCAGAGTGTTATTCCCGACTTCCGTTTGCATGACTTGGCACTTCTCGGATACTGATCGGGAGGTCTTTTTGGACATCAATAGGGATTTTTGTGTGGGGTTAAAAGAAAAGGCTATCAAAAATTCAAAAATAACTTTGATGGGTGAAACATTACAACTCTTGGAATCAAACTTTCTTTCCAAAATTACAAACACAACTTCTGCCCCAGTTTTTCTTGCTTGGGGATTTTTTTTGTTACACTATGACCGAGCCGTGAGGCGCCTACGTATCCTTCTTTGAGGAATCAGGTCAAACGTAGTTCCCAATTCCTTTGTTTTTTTTTACTTTTCTTTTGTCTTTATTATCATTATTTTTTTTCTTCTTTTTTTCATTCATTTTCATTACTGATTCCAAAAAGAGTGGTATGAAATAATAAATAAGGCTCAAAAGGGGAAGCAACGGTTAAAGTGTTTGGATAGAAGAAAGAATTGCCTCCGTCATTTCATTCTCCGATAAATGCTAAGTACAAACAAACAACAATTACAATTACAAGAAATCATACATAATATCTCTTAACTGCGTCAGAATTGATAGCCATGTCGACGCATTTCCCTTCGATATCTGTTAAACATAAAACGTCATTGGGCTTCATCTGTTCAGATTGCGATAATCAACACACACCTATATTTTCCTCTTTTTTTTTTTTGCACTAGCACCACATTAGCCAACCAATCAGGATATCGAGCGACCCGAATAACCTTAGTATTCAGCTGTTTGGTTACTTCTTCCTTAATCTTCACACTCATGTCGGTTTTGAACTTCCTCAATTTTGCTTGACGGGAGGAAATGTCGGGTCAGTGGGCAATTTGTGAACCACTAGATTGTTGCTTAAACCCAACATGTCGTCGTATGACCATGCAAAACGTTTTTGAATTCAATAAGTGTTTTGATTAGTTCTTCCCTGATGTTTGGTTCAATGTGGACGCTTATCTTAGCTTCCCTGATATCATCCGCATCCCCTAGATTGACGGCTTCCGTGTCATTTAAGTTGGGCTTTTTTTTCTTTTTTTTTTTCAAATTGGCTCAACTCTCTGTTAATTTATTCGAAGGCTTCATCCTCATCGTATTCCGACTTATCATCATAATCTTGTACTATAAGTTCGAAATCAGATTGATTTTTTTTTAGACTAGGTTGGAGATCCGTCGTGCATGCCATGTCATTAGAACCAGTATAAAGAGAACTGTTCAGAAGAGAAAAAGAAGAAGAAAAATTAAAACAAAATAAGGAATGAAGAAAAAAAAACTTTCACTCTATTAAAATACGGGATAACAAGGTTTCACACTTTGGCGAGCACAAAAAGAAATCTGGATTACAACCCTGGAATAATCCAGATAACAAGAAAGAAAATCAGAGCGCACTATCAAGACTCCCTTCGTATAGGAAGAGGAGTAGTCATTCGATTGTTGATTTTTGCTTTCAGCCCCACAAACTGTACATTTTCCCCACTGGACCCTTTTCCCAACACCATAACTGGCTTGTCATCTACCTTTTCCAACTATACCACCGCTTTTACACTAGTCGACTTTTCTTTTAAACCGGCACGAATCATCATCACTGTTTGTGAGGGTTTCTTTAGCTCCCCTCCTTCGTGCACTAGCTCGATCATGTGGGTTTCATGGTGTGCCGACAACGAGTTCTGATTGATGTTGGGTACCTCTGGTGTCTGAACCTCAATCTTGTTGGTGTCAATAAGATTTTGTACTGCATGTTTCAACTTCCAACACTTCTCGGTATCATGTCCGGGAGCCCCCGAACAATACTCACAGCTTACCGAGTGGTCCATATTTTTGGGAAGGGGATTTGGCAATCTGGGCTCAACAGGACTCAACAAGCCTAACTGCCTTAATTTGTGGAACAAAGCAGTATAGGTTTCTCCCAACTCAGTGAATGTTCTCTGTATTCTTTCATTTCTGAAAGCCTGATTTCCCCGGAAACCTGCCCCTAAAGGGTTCCTGTAGGCCCTTGGCGGCGGATAGGTGTTTTGTGTAGGTGGGTATGTGTTTTGGGGAGCCGGTGCGTGCCATTGCGGGCGAGCCGGAGGCGGAGCGTATGTCTGGGCATGGTGTACGGAGAAGTGTGGTTCTTGTGGCGGGTATTAAGGTTGTGGAGGGTAATTTGGAGTGTGAAGGTAGTTTGGGTGATGAGGTCTGGGTTGGTATCGAGGGGAAGGACCTCTCGATCTGGACCAGTTGCATGCCTCTATTGTTGCGACCTCTTCTCTCTTTTTCTTTCCAAGCGCACCTCCCGTACCGCTCTGAATGGCCTAAGTCGTTGCCTTGATTGCCGAGTAACTCAAGATCTTATTGGACTTAAGTCCCTCTTCTATCATAACTCCCATTTTCACTACTTCATTGAAGGATTTGCCAACTGACGTCACCAAGTGACCAAAGTACGTTGGCTCTAGAGTTTGCAGAAAATAGTCCACCATTTCGTTTTCCCTCATTGGAGGATCAACTCTGGTTGCCTGTTCTCTCCACCGGAACCCAAATTCCCGGAAGCTCTCCCCGGGCTTCTTCTCAAACTTTAGCAATGTGAGACGGTCAGGGACTATCTCAAGGTTGTACTGGAAGTGTCCTGCGAAAGCCTGTACTAGATCGTCCCAAGTGTACCACCTGCTCGGATCTTGTCTTGTATACCATTCCAGTGCTGACCCACTTAGGCTTTAGCCAAATTAAGCTATCAGCAGCTCGTCTTTGCCACCAGCTCCCCTTATCTTGCTACAAAAACCCCGTAGATGTGCCACAGGATCGCCATGCCCTTCGTATAAATCGAACTTGGGCATCTTGAACCCTGCCGGCAATTGCACTTCAGGGAAAGGGCATAGATCCTTGTAGGCCACGCTGACCTGGTAGCCTAACCCGTGCATGTTCCTGAAGGATTGCTCCAGGCTTTTGACCTTTCGAATCACCTCCTCATGTTCTGTGTTCTTAACCGGTTTCTCGGCTTCCTCTGGGATCCCAAATTGGGGTGTATATGTGTATGGCTCAGGAGCTTTAAAAGTGGGTTCAGGAGGAAAATATTGGGTGTTGTGAATTTGGAACAGTGGTTCACTAGACGATCTTTGTAATGTGGCTGGGGGAGGTGCCACAAAGACAGGAACATTTGGTAGTGGAGGGTTCTGATTGGGTGGCGGAGCTTGGGGATCATAGGCATCTCTCCCCTGATAGTAGTGATGGCTTGGGAAGCTTGTTGAAGGGCCGGGGGAAGGGTATTCTGGCGTGTGTCCCGGTGGGGGAGTAGGAGTGACAACTGGTTCGGGCCCCTTTTGCACCTTAGCCATGGCTAGCTGCATTTCATTCATTTCCAATCTCATTTTTTCCATATTGGCCATCGCCTCCTTCAGCATATGATGTGCCGTCCTTTCCGACTCAACACTATTTTCTGAGCCAGTCATGCTTTCTGGTATAGGCCCTTTTGATCTTGTTTGATAATGGTATGGTGCCAGTACGCTTTAACAACTAACTGTTTGGAATTGGACAAACAACAAACTTGTTAGCGTTAGAGTTTTAACAGATATTGCAATTGCACGTTGGGGGATGCAATGTTCTTAGGCAGTTAACCATTTCTAACATGTTTTTGCTCCTACCGCATGCATCCTCCCGACTTGTTTTATTTGTGCCTTTTTCAAGTGTTTCGGAAACCCTCCATTCCCTCCTTTTCTTTTTTCTTTCTCTCTCTCTCTCTCTCTCTCTCTTTTCTTTTCTTTTATTCACTTTCTTTTTTTTTCTTTTTTAGCGGTGGTCGAACCTTATGTAGATTGCCTACGTATCATGTCCCCGCATGAATTAGACCTTGCGTAGTTCAGACCAATAAAAGATAAATAATACTAAAATATTTTTTTGGAATTTTCAATTTTCATAATAAAACAAACTTGATTACAAAAGTTTAAAAACTGACCATACTAACAGACTTAGACAAAAGACAACAAACGGTCTCGAAAATCAAATAACCCGCATACTCTAATCAAAGAATTACAAACTCAAAAACAAACAGCCAGATTCCTTCCCCTATATGCCAATTTTAACCAAATGGTTGTTTTTCAGACATGGCCCCTTCTTAATTTCACATGAATTTTAAGGTCAGGAAGGATTATTTTACGACCTTTCACAAACTTGTTCGTTCTTTTACGAAAATAGCCCTTCGACAACTGAAAGATACTCTAAGGCTATCTCGGAAAGAACGGTTTAAGACATCACCGAAGCCGGGCCGGCTTATTTTAACTAAAAACCAAACGATATTCACTTGACCACTGGCTATTTTCTTGTTTTTCAAATAATAAAAAACATGGTTTTGCAAACACGACCTTTCAGCACTTCGGAGACGAAGATTTTAAGGTTGTGCGGGATAACTAGTCACAACCCAAAAGAATGACCAAAGATGGTCGTTTATGCAAAGTCAGCCTTCCGGCGTCCCTTTCGAGAATATTCGGCTATTTTTGACAAAACGGCGTGACCCAACTTTTTGACTCTTTTCTTGTTTTTTTTCCAAATTAGAATAAAAGACCCGGTATTGCAAACACAGCCTTTCAGCGCCTCAGGGACAAAGATTTTAAGGCTGTGAGGGTCAAAAATCAAAACATAACCAAAGGTGGCTGTTTATGCAAAATCAGCCTTCCGGCGTCCCGTTTGGGAACATTTGGCTAATTTTGACAAAACGACGTGACCCAACTTATTTATGACTCTCTTCTTGTTTTTTTTTTCAAATTAGAATTGTAAGCACGTGATTTTTGCCCAATATGAGAATTACTCCCAAAAAATTCAAAAAATAAAATAATTTTCCTTGGTGTGCAATTTTTGTGATATTTTGAATAATTATTTGTATTTGTCTGTGCATGTTTATTTGTTAAATTAATAAAAATACAAAAATATATCGCATTTTGCATGTAGGATTTAATTCTACAATTGTTAGTAATTAAGTTTGTTTTACAAAAAATAAAAATTACAAAAATAGGCATCGTTTGCATTTTTAGCATTTAATGTCCAAATATACAATTTTATGCTTAATTATTACTTAATTATGCGTTAATTGTTATTGGGAGTTAATTTGCGCCTTATAACTTAATTTAATTCTTAATAATAATTTAAGTATTTTTTATAATTTAGTTTTAGAGAAATAAAAGAAGAAAAGAGAGCGAAAATATAAAGAAAGTCGGAATTGGGCCTTTTCTTCGATTTCAAGCCACAGGCCCAAAAAATGGCCTAATCTTCCCTACGACCCAGTCCATTTCGAACTGGGTCGACCCAGTCCATAACCCAACACCCCCTATCTTGTAAAACAAAACAAAAGAAAAAAAAAACAAAACCCTAAAAATTAAGTCATTCGCCCCCACCCCTCCTATCTTCTTCTTCTTCTTCTTCCTCAAGCTTCTCCACCTCCCATGGCTTCCCTTTGCCTTCAACCTCAAGAAGCCATGGCTACGCACACACACACGCACGTCACCCTCACGACCCCGGCTCAACCAAACGACCTCCGAACGCGGCCGAACCAACAACCTTCTCCAACCCCGTCGTTGCTTCGTCTTCGACAACCAACAACCAGTCTGTCGACCTCCACCATGAAAGCCCACAGTTGAGATTTTCGCTGCTGCTTCAACGTCGCAGCTGCTGCCCGCGTCCGCCATTGACGCAACCATTTCTGCTCATTCACCTGCTGCTCAACGTGCGCTGCTGCCATGGACATCGTCGTCCGAGCTGCTGCTTCATCTTCCTCCTTGACGAACAGCTGCTCGACGTCCCGTTCGAGCCAAACAGACCCATCAAGCTGCTACTTCTGTTTCAACCTCGCCGTCCGAGCTGCTGCTGCCCAGGTGACAAAAAGGAAAACAAAACCCACTACCACGACTCCCTCCGAACTGGAAGAGGAGTAGCTTCCCAATTGCTGATGTTAGCACGTGGTCCGATGTACTGTATGTCTGCTCTGCTTGACCCTTCCCCGGCCTCAACCATGTTTACTTCAGCAAATACTTTCTCAAACACCTTATCCAAATTCCCATCCGCCTCAATTAACGAACCTGACATCTTTGCCAATGATTGTTTCTTAATACTCGGTCTGACGAAGGACCTGGACAATCGAGGAATTGGTTTAGGGAGCACCCAAGCTTTCTTCTTCAATTTACGGGCCTTTCTGACATCTGCCGCTGTTGGTTTGAACCCTAACCCGAAGGTGTCCAGATTTTTGGGCAAAGACACAGGTTGAGTAATGCCCTGCAGTTCAACCCCCAAACCCTTCCCGGGCACGAACCCATTATTCAACATTTCTGACACTACCATGACGGTCGCAGCTGACACCCTAGGACATGGCATGCTTTTACCCTCAGGCACCCTGCTCACCGGAACCGTGTCGAGGATCTGATACACCCATGGCCCCTTATCATCTTCGGTCTCTATAAAGGGTACGATGGCATCATTCATGGCGCATGTGGGATCTTCCCCATGTAACACAATTTCTTGTCTGTCCCACTCGAATTTGATCATTTGGTGCAGTGTGGAGGGCACGACTTTTGCCGCGTGAATCCACGGTCGACCCAACAAAAGATTATAGGATACTGTAGCATCCAACACCTGAAATTCCATCGTGAACTCGACTGGACCAATAGTCAATTCGAGTACAATATCCCCTACCGTGTTTGTTCCCTCCATCGAACCCTCGAACACAAATGCTATTTTTGCGGATTCTATCCTCATCAATCTTTAACTTGTTCAATGTGGATAACGTGCAAATATTAGCGCTCGACCCATTATCGATTAGTGCCCGAGTAACCATTGAACCTTCATATTTGACCGTCAAATAGAGAGCCTTGTTGTGTTCTGTGCCTTCCATAGGCAATTCATCATCAGAAAATGCTATCATGTTCACTTCAAAGATCTTGTTGGCAATTGTCTCTAAATGGTTTACTGAAATTTTGTCAGGCACATGAGCCTCATTCAATATCTTCATTAAAGCTCGGCAATGCTCATCGGAGTGAATTAATAATGACAACAACGAGATTTGGGCCGGTGTTTTTCTCAGTTGCTCAACAATGGAATAATCTTGTCCTTCCATCTTTTTCAGAAACTCTTCTGCCTCTTCTTCCGTTACAGCTTTTTTAACTGGCACTGGATTGTCTTTTGCGCCCTTAGCTTTTCTCAACTCTTCGGGGGCGAAACAACGTCCCGACCGGGTCAGTCCCTGTGCTTCACAACTTTCTTCCTCAATTTCCTTTCCTTTGTATGTCACCACTACTTTGTCATATTTCCAGGGTATGACTTTGCTATCAACCATGGGTAATTGGACTACCGGTTTTATGACAACCGGTTATACATAGGCTCCCTTCACAACCACCACGGGCGCGGATACTGAAGGGAGGCTCCCGTGGTGGTTGTGAAGGGAGCCTATGTAGAACCGGTTGTCATAAAACCGGTAGTCCAGTTACCCATGGTTGATAGCAAAGTCGTACCCTGGAAATATGACAAAGTAGTGGTGACATACAAAGGAAAGGAAATTGAGGAAGAAAGTTGTGAAGCACAGGGACTGACCCGGTCGGGACGTTGTTTCGCCCCCGAAGAGTTGAGAAAAGCTAAGGGCGCAAAAGACAATCCAGTGCCAGTTAAAAAAGCTGTAACGGAAGAAGAGGCAGAAGAGTTTCTGAAAAAGATGGAAGGACAAGATTATTCCATTGTTGAGCAACTAAGAAAAACACCGGCCCAAATCTCGTTGCTGTCATTATTAATTCACTCCGATGAGCATTGCCGAGCTTTAATGAAGATATTGAATGAGGCTCATGTGCCTGACAAAATTTCAGTAAACCATTTAGAGACAATTGCCAACAAGATCTTTGAAGTGAACAGGATAGCATTTTCTGATGATGAATTGCCTATGGAAGGCACAGAACACAACAAGGCTCTCTATTTGACGGTCAAATGTGAAGGTTCAATGGTTACTCGGGCACTAATCGATAACGGGTCGAGCGCTAATATTTGCACGTTATCCACATTGAACAAGTTAAAGATTGATGAGGATAGAATCCGCAAAAATAGCATTTGTGTTCGAGGGTTCGATGGAGGGGGAACAAACACGGTAGGGGATATTGTACTCGAATTGACTATTGGCCCAGTCGAGTTCACGATGGAATTTCAGGTGTTGGATGCTGCAGTATCCTATAATCTTTTGTTGGGTCGACCGTGGATTCATGCGGCAAAAGCCGTGCCCTCCACACTGCACCAAATGATCAAATTCGAGTGGGACAGACAAGAAATTGTGTTACATGGGGAAGATCCCACATGCGCCATGAATGATGCCATCGTACCCTTTATAGAGACCGAAGATGATAAGGGGCCATGGGTGTATCAGATCCTCGACACGGTTCCGGTGAGCAGGGTGCCTGAGGGTAAAAACATGCCATGTCCTAGGGTGTCAGCTGCGACCGTCATGGTAGTGTCAGAAATGTTGAATAATGGGTTCGTGCCCGGGAAGGGTTTGGGGGTTGAACTGCAGGGCATTACTCAACCTGTGTCTTTGCCCAAAAATCTGGACACCTTCGGGTTAGGGTTCAAACCAACAGCGGCAGATGTCAGAAAGGCCCGTAAATTGAAGAAGAAAGCTTGGGTGCTCCCTAAACCAATTCCTCGATTGTCCAGGTCCTTCGTCAGACCAAGTATTAAGAAACAGTCATTGGCAAAGATTCCAGGTTCGTTAATTGAGGCGGATGGAAATTTGGATAAGGTGTTTGGGGAAGGGTCAAGCAGAGCAGACATACAGTACATCGGACCACGTGCTAACATCAGCAATTGGGAAGCTACTCCTCTTCCAGTTCGGAGGGAGTCGTGGTAGTGGGTTTTGTTTTCCTTTTTGTCACCTGGATTATTCCAGGGTTTGTAATCCAGTTGTTATGTTCCGTCCGTTTGGATGAGTTAAAACCTTGTTGTCTTTACGTTTAATGAAATGCAATTTTCTTCGTCCCTAATTCTCTTTCCATTTTCTTTTCTTTTCTTTGTACAGTTCTTTTTATGCTGATATCAATGACATGACATGCATGAGGAATCTTCGGCCCAGTTTTAAAAGCCAATCTAGTTCAGAAGTAATAATACAAGAGATCGAGTGTGATGATGGGATGGATTGTAATAATGATGAAGCTTATGAGGAAATTAGTAAAGAATTAAGTCACTTTGAAGAAAAACCCAAACCTAACCTAAATGACACAGAAGCAGTTAATCTAGGGGACCAAGACAATGTACGGGAAACTAAAATAAGTGTTCATTTGGAGCCACAACTCAAGGAGGAGATAATTAAAGTATTGCATGAGTACAAAGACGTTTTTGCATGGTCATATGATGATATGCCGGGTCTAAGCACCGATTTGGTGGTTCATAAATTGCCCACTGATCCAGCACTCCTCCCTGTCAAGCAGAAGTTGAGAAAGTTCAAAACAGACATAAGTGTGAAGATCAAAGAAGAGATCACCAAGCAGTTTGAGGCAAGGGTCATTCAGGTTACACGGTACCCCACTTGGTTAGCCAATGTCGTGCCTGTGCCAAAGAAAGATGGCAAGACCAGGGTGTGCGTCGATTATCGAGACCTTAACAAAGCAAGCCCAAAAGATAATTTCCCACTGCCCAACATCCATATACTGATCGACAATTGTGCCAAACATGATATTGGCTCTTTTGTGGATTGTTATGCGGGTTATCATCAGATTCTAATGGATAAGGAAGATGCAGAAAAGACGGCATTCATCACGCCGTGGGGAACGTATTGTTATCGGGTCATGCCGTTTGGTTTGAAAAATGCTGGGGCAACTTATATGAGGGCCATGACAACTATCTTCCATGATATGATACATAAAGAAATCGAGGTATACGTGGATGATGTGATCGTGAAGTCTAGACAGCAATCTGACCATGTCAGAGATTTGAGAAAATTCTTTCAAAGGCTTCTCAGGTACAATCTTAAGCTCAATCCTATGAAATGTGCTTTCGGGGTGCCATCTGGGAAGTTGTTGGGATTTATAGTTAGCCGGAGGGGTATTGAATTAGACCCGTCAAAGATCAAAGCTATTCAGGAGTTGCCACCTCCAAGAAACAAAACCGAGGTGATGAGTTTGTTGGGAAGACTGAACTATATCAGCAGGTTCATTGCTCAGCTCACGGCAACGTGTGAACCAATTTTCAAATTGTTAAAGAAAGATGCCGCGGTCAAATGGACTGATGAATGCCAGGAGGCTTTTGATAAGATAAAGGGGTATTTGTCAAACCCACCCGTGTTGGTCCCACCAGAACCAGAGAGGCCTTTGATTCTATATCTGACAGTTGTGGATAGTTCATTCGGCTGTGTACTGGGGCAGCATGATGTTACGGGCAGAAAGGAGCAGGCTATCTACTATCTCAGTAAGAAGTTCACATCTTACGAGGTCAAGTATACTCATCTGGAAAGGACATGTTGTGCCCTAACTTGGGTGGCACAGAAATTGAAACATTACTTGTCATCTTACACCACTTACCTTATATCTCGCTTGGACCCGTTGAAGTATATTTTCCAGAAACCCATGCCCACAGGAAGGCTTGCAAAGTGGCAGATCTTACTTACAGAGTTCGACATTGTCTATGTGACACGGACTGCCATGAAAGCACAGGCATTAGCCGATCACTTGGCTGAGAACCCCGTTGATGAAGATTATGAGCCTTTGAAAACTTATTTCCCTGATGAAGAGGTAATGCACATTGAAGAATTAGAACAAGCTGAGAAGTCGGGATGGAAACTTTTCTTTGATGGGGCCGCCAATATGAAAGGCGTAGGAATAGGTGCGGTACTTATTTCGGAAACAGGTCAGCATTACCCCATTACAGCTCGGCTTCGTTTCTACTGTACAAACAACATGGCAGAATATGAGGCGTGTATATTGGGATTGAGATTAGCTGTGGATATGGGTGTACGGGAAGTCTTGGTCATGGGTGACTCGGACTTACTGGTACACCAGATTCAAGGGGAATGGGAAACACGGGACTTGAAGCTTATACCGTATCGACAATGTCTGCATGAGCTTTGCCAGCGTTTTCAGGCCATAGAATTCAGACACATTCCAAGGATTCATAATGAGGTTGCTGACGCTTTGGCTACTTTGGCATCAATGTTGCACCATCCAGATAAGGCCTATGTTGATCCATTGCAGATTCAAGTCCATGATCAGCATGCTTACTGTAATGTGATAGAAGAGGAAATCGATGGAGAGCCGTGGTTCCATGATATCAAAGAGTACATCAAAGCGGGAGTATATCCAACGCAGGCCATCAGTGATCAGAAAAGAACAATTCGACGGTTGGCAAGTGGGTTTTTCCTTAGTGGGGGATTACTGTACAAAAGAACGCCAGAGCTCGGTTTGTTGAGATGTATAGATGCACGGCAGGCCACAACTATCATGACTGAGGTGCATTCCGGAGTTTGCGGACCGCATATGAGTGGGTATGTTCTAGCAAAGAAGATTCTCCGAGCAGGTTATTATTGGCTCACGATGGAGCGAGATTGTATCAGTTTTGTGCGTAAGTGTCATCAATGCCAAATACATGGAGATTTGATTCATGCTCCACCATCAGAATTACATACGATGTCCGCGCCATGGCCTTTTGTTGCATGGGGCATGGATGTTATTGGGCCAATTGATCCAGCAGCATCAAATGGGCACAGGTTTATCTTGGTAGCTATAGATTATTTTACCAAATGGGTGGAAGCGAAGACATTCAAGTCTGTGACCAAGAAGGCTGTAGTTGACTTCGTGCATGCAAATATCATCTGTTCGGTTTGGGATCCCAAAGGTAATCATCACAGATAATGGGGCTAATCTTAATAGCCATTTGATGAAGGAGACATGTGAGCAGTTTAAGATTGCTCACATGCACTCTACTCCGTACCGTCCCAAGGCAAATGGTGCGGTTGAAGCGGCCAATAAGAACATAAAGAAAATACTCCGAAAGATGGTTGAAGGATCTAGACAATGGCACGAGAAATTGCCTTTTGCATTGTTAGGATATCGCACCACCGGTGCGTACCTCGGTAGGGGCGACTCCTTACTCATTGGTATACGGTACCGAGGCAGTAATACCCGCAGAAGTGGAAATCCCATCTCTGCGAATCATTGCAGAGGCTGAGATCGATGATGATGAATGGGTGAAAAGCCGTCTTGAGCAGTTGAGTTTGATCGATGAGAAAAGATTGGCATCAGTGTGTCATGGCCAACTGTACCAACGAAGAATGGCAAGAGCATACAACAAAAAAGTACGTCCAAGGAAATTTGAA
This sequence comes from Nicotiana sylvestris, assembly GCF_000393655.2. NCBI lineage: Eukaryota > Viridiplantae > Streptophyta > Magnoliopsida > Solanales > Solanaceae > Nicotiana > Nicotiana sylvestris. The sequence continues at coordinate 171,851,170 of NC_091059.1, read as the reverse complement.
GTCGGGCAATTAGTACTGAGGCGGATCTTGCCTCATTGGGCTGAGGCAAAAGGAAAATTTGCCCCAAACTGGCAGGGACCATTTGTAGTAACCAGAGTGTTGTCTAACTGAGCGTTGTATTTGACAGATATGGAAGGAGAATGTGTAGAAATGGCCATCAATTCCGATGCGGTCAAGAGATATTATGTATGATTTCTTTATTTTCTGAATGTATCTGTTCGTATTTGGCATATCTTAAAGATTGAAATGATGAAGGCATTTTGTTCTGCTATCCAAACACTCTTATCCCTTGTTATCCCCTTCGAGCCTTACTTATTTTTCATACACCTCTTTCGGAATCAGCGACACTATAAGAGAACACATGTGACGAACATAAAGAAAAGAAGAAAAGAAAAAGAAAAAGAAAATAAGAAAAGGAAAAGAAAGAAAAGTGAAAAAAAGGGAAAGAAGAGAAACATAACAACGTAGTCTCTATAAAGTGAACTACGTTTGACATGATCCCGAAAGGGTACGTAGGCAGCCTTACTCCGAGGTTCAATCATACCAAATAGAAATCCAAAAAGCCCCAAGCAAGAAGCTGGGGCAGAAGTGGTGATTGTTATGAAAGTTGGATTCCGAAAGTTGTAATTTGAACCCATTTGAATTATTCTGAGCCTTTTATACCTTTCTTTCTAGCTTAATCCAAAAGCCTACATTACGGTCCAAAGAAAGACCTTATGATCAGTTTTGAGAAATGCCAAGATGAACAGGTAGGAATAACCCACGATAGGGGCAACACTCTGGTTCGAGCAAGAAGAACAAAAATAAATGAGAGAGTCTTATGGGTGAAAACCCTCACGGGCACCGTAAGGCGACGGGAGCTGAGAGAAAAATAAATGAGAGAGTCTTGTTGGTGAAAACCTTTACGGGCACCTCAAGGCGAAGGTGAGATAAGAAATGGAAAACTGAGAAAGGTCTGTTGATAGAAACCGTTTCGCGGTACCGCAGGGAAACAAGGTTAAGGTCTGGATAAATCAAACAAGTGATGGAAGTTCTGGGAAATGAGGTACGACAATTGAGAGTTTGTTTGGTTGGACAGATTGGGCTGATTAATCCAAAATGCATGTCATGACCATTGGTACTAGTTGTCTCGCTCAGATAAGTTTCTTTTCCTTCTCTTTTCAAACAGTCATCTGGTTTTGGATTCTTCTTATCCTTAACTCAAGAATCATTGCATTTCATTTTCTTTTGAGGGTTTTATCTAGCTGAGATGTTTCAGTGCCAGTTTTGTTCAATGCAAGCAGAAAGGACTTCAAAGTTCACTACCAGCTTCTAGAATTGTAAAGCACAACGTGGTCAGAGCATGTCAAAAACAACTTGATGTCAAGTGGAATACAGGGAATTAACGAAAGTTTCATCGGTGAAATGATTGGGGAATGTCGTGGGAAAGGCGAAAGCTCAAACAAAAAGGTCAGAAAAGTGAAATAACAGCAGGGGTGTAAAACATTTAGGTCGCCAGAGGTTGGGAAATTTAAAAGTTGGTCAGAAAGTCAAGCGGTTCAGGGTCAGTGCGTGGAAATTAGTCAACACAAAGCAAGGCAGTGGAAGGATTTTTCAGCAAGAATGCCATCAACTAACCACCGTTTTAAACTGACAAAATTTTCTTTGATTGAGCAGGGGGAGAAAAGTTAGTTGTTGAAGAGAATTCTCCAGGGGGGAAAAAGAAGCACTAATCAGGATAAAATGCAAGTTATCAGGAGTCCGCCTGGAGAACAGAGACATACTTTTCAAGTTTGACGTCAGGAGTCCGCCTGAAGAACAGAGACATACAGTTTAAATTTCAAAAATCAGGAGCCCGCCCAGATAACAGAGGCATACATTTCAAGATCAAGTCAGAGGACAATAAAATAGAGGGTTACAATAGGAATCCCCAGCAGGAAACAATAAAATTCCCCGGCACCGGGAAACAGAAGGTTGCAACAAGAGGTCACAGTACAAACTCAAGTACATGTGTCAAAAGAAGAAAAGCACCGGAAGAAATGCAAGCAGACAAGGAAGCAAGGCAACAAAAACAAATTGTACTCTAGCCTAGTTTCTTGTTTTCTTTTAAGCATGGTGTAACAAGGAGATCGGTAAGCAGTGGTAATAGCATGCAACAACAGTAACATTGCAGTCTCATGGTAGTCCCAGCTACCAAAACTTCCCGAACTACATTGACCTGATTCCTGTTTAGCCCAGGATATGTAGGAAACCTTTGAAGCAAAGGTTCAGTCAAATCTTTTTAAAAAAATGCTTCACACGGAGTACTCGGATGGGCAAAAAATCGCTCGCTTTATCTTTGCACGAAAACCCTTCGTGTCTTCGGGCAAAGAGGGGCAGCTGTAAGCACGTGATTTTTGCCCAATATGAGAATTACTCCCAAAAAATTCAAAAATAAAATGATTTTTCTTTGGTGTGCAATTTTTGTGATATTTTGTGATATTTTGAATAATTATTTGTATTTGTCTGTGCATGTTTATTTGTTAAATTAATAAAAATACAAAAATATATCGCATTTTGCATGTAGGATTTAATTCTACAATTGTTAGTAATTAAGTTTGTTTTACAAAAAATAAAAATTACAAAAATAGGCATCGTTTGCATTTTTAGCATTTAATGTCCAAATATACAATTTTATGCTTAATTATTACTTAATTATGCGTTAATTGTTATTGGGAGTTAATTTGCGCCTTTATAACTTAATTTAATTCTTAATAATAATTTAAGTATTTTTTATAATTTAGTTTTAGAGAAATAAAAGAAGAAAAGAGAGCGAAAATATAAAGAAAGTCGGAATTGGGCCTCTTCTTCGATTTCAAGCCACAGGCCCAAAAATGGCCCAATCTTCCCTACGACCCAGTCCATTTCGAACTGGGTCGACCTAGTCCATAACCCAACACCCCTATCTTGTAAAACAAAACAAAAGAAAAAAAAAACCAAAACCCTAAAAACTTAAGTCATCCGCCCCCACCCCTCCTATCTTCTTCTTCTTCCTCAAGCTTCTCCACCTCCCATGGCTTCCCTTTGCCTTCAACCTCAAGAAGCCATGGCTACACACACACACACGCACGTCACCCTCACGACCCCGGCTCAACCAAACGACCTCCGAACGCGGCCGAACCAACAACCTTCTCCAACCCCGTCGTTGCTTCGTCTTCGACAACCAACAACCAGTCCGTCGAGCTCCACCATGAAAGCCCACAGTTGAGATTTCCGCTGCTGCTTCAACGTCGCAGCTGCTGCCCGCGTCCGCCATTGACGCAGCCATTTCTGCTCCTTCACTTGCTGCTCGACGTGCGCTGCTGCCATGGACGTCGTCGTCTGAGCTTGCTGCTTCATCTTCCTCCTTGACGAACAGCTGCTCGACGTCCCGTTCGAGCCAAACAGACCCATCAAGCTGCTACTTCTATTTCAACCTCGCCGTCCGAGCTGCTGCTGCCTCACTTCGTCTTCTTTAGCTCGAACAACTATGGCCATGGATATTGTTGCTGCTCGAGCACAGTTTCTGCTGCGTCGACTGTTGCTGTTCTTCATCGACGACCTTAGTCGTTGAACACAGCAGCATGTCGACGACCATAGCTGCTTCAGCTGCGTCCGCCACAGTCCGTCGACCTTGCTACGTCCAACGCCTTCTTCATCTTCTTCGTTTGCTTCGGATCGTCTCCGTCGTTTGTTCGTTGTTGAGTCCGGGCAGATTTATTCCCATTTGAGGGTTGTCGAAACAGTCCATACAATCGAATTCGTCGTTGTTCATCTCCGGTTAGTAGTTTTTGAGTTTTATTTTGTCCGTATTTTGTTTTGATATTTTCGAATCTAAAATCGGCAAATGTTTGTTTTGTTCATGTCTATGGTTAGATATTTGATTTTTTTTAGTCATGTTCATATGTTTTGTTAAATTAATTTTCAGATTTCAAATGGAAGTTAATTAGTTGTTTTTCATGTTTGTATTGTTGTTAGAATAAATATTTGTTAGTTTAATGTTTGTTAGATTCAAATTGAAATCTAATTAATTATTTCTTCAATTTGTTTCATGCTGTTATGTATTTTCCAGAAATTATTAATGTTGTTTGAATCATTTAATCCGTCATGTTTGTTGTTTTAAAAAAATGGATTCATTCATGTTCATACTTTGATCTTGAATCCGAAATTTGTATAGTTTGATTTCTTGTTTATCATTTATGATTATTTCTTGAAATTGTCTCATAATCTTGTTTAAAGTTTAATATAGGAATTGTTTGTTGTAATGTTGTTAGAGTTAATTTTAAGTTCAATATTATTGAATTTAGAAATCTAAATATGCTTGTTTGATTGTTGTTGTTGATTGAATCCGAAAATAGGTTTGTTGTTGCTAAAAATATTGTTCAAACAAATCTTAGTTGTTCTTTGTTGTTCAATTTGTGTTCATGTGATATTGTTGTTATGATGTTCATCCGTGTTCATATTGTTGTTTGAATTTATATAAAAATTGGTCATATTGGCTATATTTTTGTTGAGTGTGATTAATTGATGTGTTATAGCTGATGGGGTAGTTTGGTAATTTGCAGTACGTTTAGGGGTTAGTTAGGTAATTTCAGTAAGGTCGGAGGGGTAGTTTAGGAATTGTACATTTTGTAATTTTTTATATGAAGCATGGGGGACAAAATGTAATGGGGTGGGTTGTGATATGGTTATTTAATATAAAGGGGGGACAAGACAAAATTTAGTGGGGGAATCTTGTATTATTTTATGTTAGGCATGGGGGACAAAATATAATGGGGTGGTGTGATATGTTTATTTAATGTAATGGAGATGAGTGGGAAGATAATGGGTTGGGTAGAGAAAAAGTATTGATTTTAATTAATTGAAAGATTTATGAGATGAGTTATATATAAGAAGTCTTGAAATCAGAATAAGGAGAGAGATACGAGAGAAAAAAGAGAACAGAGATATGAGAGAAGACAGAAGAGAAAGAACGAATCTGAACAGAAAGAAAATAAGAGAGAGAAAAAAGGGCTGAATAGTTAAGAGAGAGAAAATTCCGAAAAAATATTTAAACTTTAAAAAAAAAAAAACTTAAAAAAATTTCTTTCATTGTTTGAAATCAGAATTAATTGTTTTTCATCAAAGCTTGAAGCTTTTGTTTTGAGATTAATACTCCACCGGTTTGCAAACTCTGTTCCTGGGTTGTTACTGCTATTGGACTTTTGTTGCTGTGCTGTATTGTTATTACTGCGTGGCTGACTTTCTTCTTCTTATATTGGCAATACCAGGTACACAACTGTAATTTTGGCATTTTGTAAGCTGAAATGAAGAACGGAATGTTAAATTTTTAATTTAGTTTTAATTTTTTTTGTATTGTATTTAGATTATTCATGTATTATTATTCTGTCAATCACTGTCATTTGGCATAATTAGACATGTTATAGCGATATATTAAATAACGCCTTAACCGGATTATTAGGAAATATATTCAAGACGGATTACTAATTAAAACTGTTTAATAATCAAAATAAAAGAAATAACGTAAAAAATGGCGTTATTGAATCAGTTTGGCAAAAATTGATTAATTCATTATTCATAAGGTTTTTTTTGTCAACATTAAGTTAATTGGAATCATGTAGTTAATTTCAGTTAAAACATGAATTAGTTTGCGAATCAAGTATTAGGACATGATGTGAATTAAAATAAAGTTAGTTAAGTTTAAATTGTTTAACTTCTAGGAATATGGTTTAGTAATCAAGTTTTTTTTTAATTTTCAGTATTTGTAAATAATTAATTTCAATAAGCTTAAGTCATACTAACAATATGTTTTAATCCAACTATGGGATACTTAGTTTTTTATTTTTATTTTTTGGGAAATTCCATGTTGTTCGTAATTATCATTTTAGTAATATTACTTTCCATTAATATTTGTTTTGAATTAGTAATTAATATGTTATTTTTAAGTATGTAGAGATTGACTTCATAATTATGGACAAACTTAGTAATAATAAAGATGTAGTCATTAAAGGGTATTCATAAAATAAGGGAGGATCTCGCTAACAAATAAATAAATATAAATAATACAAAAAATTGCAGTCCTCCAATTTTTTTTTAATATAAGAAAATACCTAGATTCCGAGATGGGCGATTTAGTAAAATTCACAGTCCTACATAATAATATCATAACGCGTAGTATTTTGGCACATATTTAATAAGGTTATTTTCTTAAATACGGGTGTACATTTATGTAACCCAAATCACGATCTTGACGAAGTTAAAATGAGTCAAAAAATCACGTGTGCACTGGTTGTGGCGTGGTTCGAGATGCGTTTTCACGACGTTGCAATTTTGTATAAAATAAATAGTGATAAAAGCGGTTTTAAAAGTTAAATTTGCATATAAGTTCTTAATTGTTTAAAAATCAGACAAATGAGCCAAATATGACAATTGAGCGACCGTGCTAAAACCACGGAATTCGGGAATGCCTAATACCTTCTCCCGGGTTAACAGAATTCCTTATCCGGATTTCTGGTTCGCGGACTGTAATACAGAGTCATTCTTTTCCTCGATTCGGGATTAAAATTGGTGACTTGGGACACCCTAAATCTCCCAAGTGGCGACTCTGAAATAAATAAATAAATCCCGTTTCGATTGTCCTTTAATTGGAAAGAACTCCCTTCACCCCTCGCGGGGGAGGAAAAAGGAGGTGTGACAGCTCTGGCGACTCTGCTGGGGACTTTTATTGGTAACCCAGAACCACTGGTTCGGGGTTAGAGATTCGAGCTTAGATAAATTGTTATATTTGGCTTTATCTGATTTTTACATGTTTGAGCCTAATGTGCTAAATGCTGCTTTTACCGCTTTGATATTATTTGACTGTATATATAAACTGTGCCGAACCCTTCTCTCTTCACCTCCGGGGATGTGCTTACGGGTTGAGACTCCCTATTCTGTTAGTGTTATACCCTGAAATAAGAAAGAGGTCGGACAAGTTACGAAGCCGGATGGCCTTTTGGTTCCCGGTAAGTTGCCCCCTCCTCGACTCGAGTTGTCCGCTCGGGTACACAGTCTAGTACACTGACCCAGGTTTTGAATATAGAATAACGTGACTTCATGCCGGATCCCTAGTAGGAACGCTTATTTGCATCACGTTGCATTTGACTTAGGGGACTCAACACAGGGGTTGGGTCCGTCTAGGACTAGCAACCTGAAATGAAACGACCATTCTGATGCATCCTACTTGCTCTGTACATATATTTGTTTCGAACTTGCATGTTGACCGGTTTCTGAATCTCGGGAATGTTGGAAAATTGAAGAAAAAAAAGGAAAAAGAATATATCAGTTAGGGAGTTAATTGATTATTTTAGAAAAAAAACCAATGACCAATTACTGGCGAAACTCTGCCGAAATTTTGAAAAAAAAAAGAGGAAAATATTTTATTTTGTCTTACTAAAAATATAGGAAAAAAAAGTCTTTTATTTTTTTGGAAAAATAGATTGTTTTATTGTTTGTTGAAAATGAAAAAAAATCGTTATTTTATCTTTTTCAAAAATAGAAAAGGAAAATAGATTGTCTTGCCAGGAAAAAATAAAAATGGAAAAGAGTCATGTTTTAAAATAGTTCGGTTAATTTGCCCGAACTATGCGGGTTTGATTCTCACCGGATGTGAGATACGTAGGCAACCCTCATCGGGTCCAACCCCCCTTTTGCTAAAAAAAAGCCAAAAAAACAAAAACAAATAAAAAAACAAAAAAACATGTCAAGATTTTTAATTTTGTCATAAATAAGTCGGGTGATGTCCAACTTCCCTTTTTACAAAAAAAAAAATAATAATAGCAAAATATATATGTCAAATTTCTAAGAAGTCGGGTGACGCTGTTTTATGAAGACATAGCCGAATGTTCCCGAAGGGGACGCCGGAAGGCTGACTTTGCATAAACAGCCACTTTTGGGTCATATTTAAGATTTGGTCTAGTTGACCCACACAACCTTAAAAATCTTCGTCCCCGAGACGTTGAAAGGCCGTGTTTGCAATATTGAGTTTCCTAATTTGAAAAACGATAAAAAAAGAGTCATAAATAAGTCAGGTGATGTTGTTATGTCATAAATAGCCAAATATTCCCAAACGGGGCACCGGAGGGCTGACTTTGCATAAACAACCACCTTTGGTCGTATTTTGATTTTTGACCTTCACAGCCTTAAAATTTTTGCCCCTGAGGCGCAGGAAGGCCGTGTCGCAATATCGGGTCTTTTATCTAAAAATATTAGAATTAAGAATTGAGTTCTTCATTTGAAATATAGGGTTAATTTTGAGTCGATAATATAGATAGTAGTTTTTGGAGTTAAATAAAAGTTTTCTTTTGCTTAAACGCTTTAATAAATGTGCAGGATGAGCACGACAATAAATGAGCCTTTTTCAATAATGACCAAAATCCCTTTTGAGCTGCAATTGTGGTGGAATGATTTGGGCAAAGAAGGGCAAGACGAAGTGAGAAAATATTTGAAAGACCTTCCGGATTTATTAGACATTCAGCCTCGGGGGGATATCATCAGGGCATTGGTCGCCCATTGGGATTCGGCACATAATGTGTTTCATTTTTCAGACTTTGAACTCACCCCAACAATAGAGGAAATAGCGGGGTACATTGGAAGTGACCAAGCTCCATTGAGATTCAAATACTTGATTGCTCCTAGGGCCATTACCATACATCGATTCCTGGATTCCTTGAAAGTATCCCGGACAGTTCATCACTCAGATTTTGCAAATGGTTTCTGCAATTTTCGCTTCGTGTATGATAGATATGGCCATGTGGGTGGGTTCAATAATCCAGACTTTAAGCTTTGCAGCAGAAATAGCCGACAAAAATGGGAGGAACACAGGCGAGTGGCATTTATGGTAGCTTTTTTGGGTCTCGTAATATTCCCAAGGAAAGATGGTAATATTGATTTGAAAGTAGCAGGCGTCGTCAGTACTTTGCAAACCATGGGGAAAAGCACTTTAGCACCTATGATTGTGGCTGATATCTTCAGAGCTCTCACTGCGTGCAAAGCTGGGGGCAAATTTTTTGAGGGATGTAACTTATTGTTACAAATGTGGATGATTGAACATTTGTGCCCGCGCTCTCAGTTATTGAGTTATGGCTCGGCTGAGAAAATTTGTATAGGGGAATTTTGTACGAGAATCAAAGGGGCTGGTCTACCTGAAGGAGTCACGGCTTGGGCATTATTATTTCGGAACCTCGAGGCTAGCCAGATACAGTGGGTGCTTGGATGGTTGTCTGTCAAGGAAGTCATATATATGCCAGCAGCCCGACCACATTTTTTTAGTCATCTCTGATTTCCCTTGGACTAATTGTCGCACTTCCTTCTGTAATTTTTTCATGGCTCTTGGATGTCTATAAAGCTCTGTTATTATCCACTCTAAAGCTGTATAAGTTGTATCCGTACCAACAGCAAATGTATCCTATGCATTAAAAAGAAACACAAATAAAATAAATAGCCGAGGCTCCATTTTTACATCCAGAGTTTTCCAAAATTTGAAATACAATCACTAACCATGGGTGGATGAAGCATTAAAACAGTTGGTGTAGTTTCACCATTGCTTTTCTTCATGAATAAATAATTAGTATAGTATTTCACATTCATTGATTAAAAATTAATTCAAATAGCCGCCCACCCAATCACTTAAATTAAAAATAGCCTGTGGAGGTATAATATATGCATAATTTATGTATTATATGTGTATAACCAATATATAATCTATATACATGGCTAGAAAAAGTAAACAACGAATATGACCGGCTATTTGTGTAAAGATCCATAACTTATAGAAAATATCACAGACACATACCATAACAAATATTTTAAGACACCAAATTTTTAATTATGGAACAACACTAATACAATTCAAAATGTCAATTCGTAAAAAAAAACAGACTTAAGAAGGGAAAAATGCATAAAATATGCATGTCATGTTCTTACGGCCTATGAGTCACTGTTCGAGCATAAACATTCATAATTTGGACTTGATGGTTGAATATATTGTACTTTTGAAATTATGAGTTTAGAATTAATGTTTGTAATGTTTTTAATCATGCACGCACGCACACACAAAAAAAATATTCCATGTGGAAGTAAGAGAGGCTTACCAAGAGAATAGCTTTCAATGAATCCCTTTGAAGAGGATAGCCTGTTTCATCTCCATTAATCTGAATTTCCAACAAAACGTCCACGAAATCTTTAGCTTCCCCCGAGCGGTATTCTCCTTTTCTGATATGTTCTTCAATCACATTCTCCAAAAATGTGTCCGTCTCTTTTGCTGCTTTCTCCACTTTGGTGTCAAGACCACTAATTTTATTGAACCATTCAAGCCACGGAATATATTCCCCGACGTTGAATGTACCTAAAAGGTTCACAAATCCATCTAGGGTGGCATTACCATTTATTCCACTTTCCCCTTCATTATATTTCCTCCCTAAGGCCACTCTGCTAATTATGGTATTAGTCAGAGAACAGAAAAAATCTCTCAAATCTATCACTGACCTCGAAAATTCACACTCTTGTCTGATATTTTCAATCATGTTCGATATTTCTTCTTCTAAGACATCACGAAAAGATTGGACTCTTTTGTTGCTAAGAAGGTGAAGCACAGTAACACTTCTAACTTGCCTCCAATATTCACCATAGGGACTAAACGCCACATCCTTGGAACCATAAAAAAGTCTATCAGCCATTTTAGATTTAGGTCTATTTGACCAGACAAGGTCGTGGGTTTTCATGATATCACGAGCAGCATCTACAGAGGAAGCAACAACCATTGGCTTACTGCCCAAGTGAAGTAGCATAACTGGACCATGTTTTTCTGATAGTTTATGTAGGGAAATGACACAAAAAATTACAATAATAATACTGTAATAATATTATTTGAGAGCAGATACACTAATTGGCCTGAGTCGTACTAGGCACTGTCCTAAGAAACTATTTCAGCAATGTGAAATGTTTTCCTAGGATTAAACAAGCTCATCTCCATTTGGGAGGATACATGAATCAGCAAAATTTTGAATTACAAACCCAGCTATTTAAAAGAGGGAACAAACAAAGTAGACTACAAATATTTTAAGAAGGAAAGAAAAGAAAGCTGAGAGGACCGAAAGAGGCAAAGCAAAATGTGCTGATACTTGATGGCTATTTTGAAGGCCTATTTATCGGTAAAAAGAGCAGCCTAGAGTATGACAAGTGTACAACACTTGTCTTCAATTTCTCATGCAAAAATGTCATATGGAAGGACATTTGTCCAAAGTATGCTACATGGAAGGACATTTTTTCAATTTTTTGGAAATATCACAACAGTTCCCCCACATATTTTCAAAAAATTCATACAAAGAAGAGTAAGATTTGCTGGATTTGTATGGTCCAAATGCAATGGTTTGGTGTCTTTCGGACTATGAACCAAACTTAGACCAATAAAACTTAACTCACAGAATTACTAGTAAAATGTAATATTTCTATCAACCAATAATTCTTATTGTAAGTCAGAGATTTTATCAATCACATTTTGATCCCCGATAATTTTGTTGTTCAACGCGGTTTTGAGCCCAATAGGCCATGCACGTGCCTGGTTATTCATGAGAGCTCTAGAGACTAGGCCAAAATCTCATAGGAGCCGCCCACTCCACTCTCATATAGGTGAATTCATCAAGTGTATACTGTTTTTAAATACACCATCCATAAGGACTATGAATTTCATTAAGAGTTATAACTCAGGCTCTCAATTAGTAGCAGTCAAGCACTCTCTTTTAGGGAATCAGTGCCAATATCGATTTGTTATTACCCATATGAACATACTTCATGGGATCTCCAATCACATAGGCTGGGTTACCATTTCTATTGATAACATGTCGGCCTTAACCCCATCTCTTTAGAGGTTTGAAGAATTAATTTTCTTCCCACATATTTAGTCAGAGGATCGGCCAAATTTATCTCTGACTTCACATAATCAATAGAAATTATTCCTCTCTCAACAGCCGTAACGAGACAATTATTCAGCATGTGTTTGTGGGGTGGGGGGTGGGGGAGTAAGTTACTAAGAGGATTTGGTGATCATTTCTGGGTATTAGTACTATAATTGTTGAGAATGATTTGGAGGTGTTTGGAGTATCAAACCACCCAACATAGTACGCCAGGATGAGATTATGAGATGCCTTCTGATCATATGCTGGGGTGGGTGGAGAGTTCCTTGTGTAACAGTTTGCTTGTGGGAGTTTTTGTTTTTATTTTATTTATCTTTTTTATTAATTTTTTTCTTTTTGCTTCTGGGAGTTTTCTTGTTAGATTAGCGAAAGGATTTGTATCGACAGCATAAAGTTATTTTAAAAGAATTTTAGCTATATACATAATTAATATAAATATTTTTAAGTTATATTTGTATATTTTAGTCTGTAATATAGGTTTGTTAATTTTAACAATTATCACTATGCTTATCAAGAAATTTATATACGTATACTCGACAAATAATTTAATTGTGTAACTATTTTTGATGTAAAACTTAAATTCTAAATTAAATAACTTGCAACAATATATAATAAATATTTATAACAAGTCAAATATAGTAACTTAAAAAATAAAATAAATTATCTATTGTAATTTTTCAACAGAATCAGTATAATTTAAGTATTTAACTTGTTCATAGATAACTTATTGCACTTATTATTGATTGTTATAGGTAATTATCTTTTCTATTGATTTAAAAATTTTGTTTTCAATTTCTTGCTTTTGGTAGACTTTAGTACCCTCGGTTGCGGCATAGGGACAACATGTCTACGTTTGCGCTTATATCAGACAGAAATTTGTAAGTATAGTATATATTTTGCATATTCTTGGAATTTTTCTATTTATTGCAGTGAAGTCCTTATTTCTGCCGTTTCACTTACCTATAGAGTAAATAAATTTTATTTATAAATAAAAAAAGTATTTAAGCATATATAATGTCGGAATAACAAAATAAAGAGCATAGTAAAAAAAATTAATTAGAATAATTTTAGTATTAACAAAATTCAAAAATTTATTTACACAATTCAGAATGAAAGAAAATAAAGGTTGTAAAATATATATTCCATGCACGTAATATAAAAATAATTATTTAAATAACGTTATTCTTAAAATATACATTATATATTCTTGAAAATTATGCTCAATTATATTATTATGTTTCTACTAACTTTCCGACGACACAAAGTTATGTCACTGGAAAGCAGGGGGACTATTTGTATAGGGTAAAATATGCTATGTTAAGTCATTGCATAAGAGGGTGACACGTGGAATCAAAGGCAGGGGATAACTAAGACCGAAGACAACTGTTTCATTTGTTATCGTAAAGAATGCTGCTCATAAAGATGAAATAAATGTCTGACACCCGATAACATTTAATAAATAATATTCTAAAACATTTAATATAGCATTTAGTGGATTAATTGGGGGATGTAGTATTCAACCCATAGCTTTTCACATGGAATTAAAATTTATATGTAAAGGTTCATTAAAATTACAAAAATAGTAGATATGAACCTACAACTTTATAAATATAATGGGTTAAATGCTAAAAACCTTAAAATTGAAAATAATAGACTTGAAACTTGAAAGATTCACTGTTTTCAAAGGCGAAAAGCATCGCAATTCACATGTGGACGTAAATGAAGAAAGGTGCAAATGATTAAAAAATAAATAAAGGAAAATAAGAGTGCAAAGTTCTACATTAAAGCCCGAAATCAAGGGATCCATCATCAATCACTCAAGTAACGGAAAGATTTGCCCAGCGGAAGAAAAACCTGTCAAAGACACAAGTCAAGGAAGATAAACGGAAACCTGACCTTATTCTTGGAAATAATCAATTTGCGATCTGGTTCAAGGATCAAGTTCTTTGGGTTTGTAATCTCTCAAGATTCATGTCAATCAAGAGTCAAGAAGGCCTCACGAAGTATATATACATCTGTTCCAGGCTTGAAGCAGGCATACACTTTGAACGAACCATTATCACTCTTTTTGTTCTACTCCAAACAAACATTGTATTTCCTTTTAGATATGCTGTTTAATTAGTGAGAGAAGAAAAAGAGATAAACACTGGTGAGACATTGTATCAAGAAGAAAAAAGTGACACAGAGACTAAGCTGTTGGTGTAAAGCTGCATCAACCATCTTGTACTCGAGAAACTTCAAATACTAAAAGAGATCACCCTTGCAACCCAAGGAGACTGGACATAGGATTCACATTGAATCCACACTAGTATAAAAAATCCTGGTGTCTTTATTTCCTCCACTTTATTTCTGCATTATTATTATTCTGTTCTTATCTCTAATCGACTAATTGGTAAACTAGTCAACTACTTAGAGTACTTAAAATAAAAGTCGACAATTCACCCCTCCCCCCTTCTTGTACTTTCACAAGCATTAATAAAAGACTTAGCTTGTACATATTTTTTGTTGCTATATCATAGTCTCTCTGTGGTCACTACTTTGAAGTATCTTTACACAAATAGCCGCTCATATTTTCTTTTTACCCTTTTTAGTCATATACATAGATTATATATTGAATATATGCAATTAAACACATATAATATATAAATCATGTATATATTATAATTCCATCGGCTATTTTTAGTTTAAGTGGTAGGGTGGACAGCTATTTGGGTAAGAAGAAATGAGCGTGTAGAATTACAGTGAATATTCCATATCTAGTGCAAGACTACAACTCCCATTTACACTAAGAAATTCTAGTAAGGTGTAGGATATGAAAGGAAGGATAGCTGATTAATAAGTCTTACATATGAGAAAATAAAGCAGATGTAAAAGCACCCAAAAAGGAAGTCGAACATGTATTACAGGTTCTGAAATTATTACCTTAGTAGCTACTAGCAATATTAATGCTTGGAGATATATGTTTCATGGCTTATATATATAAATAATCTAGATGATAAAAATTGGAGAAAAGAAGTCCTAAGTAGAGGACGGAGTAGCCACGGCTAGCAAAGGTGATTTCCTACTGACAGTGAGGCTACTATAGTTTCAGTCATATCCAAATCCTCCTCTCTTAATCCTTCTGGTAATGCAAAATTGAACTTGTTTACAAGCTTTGCCAATGCTAACTCAATCATAGCAACAACAAAAGTTCTTCCCGGGCAGCCCCTTCTGCCTGCTCCGAAGGGAATCAATTTAAAGTTTAGTCCTTTGACGTCAATATTACTATTCAAGAACCTCTCTGGCCGGTACTCCTCTGGATCATCCCACGACAATGGATCTCTTCCGATTGCCCAATCATTAATTATGACTTGAGTTTTAGCAGGTATGTGATAGCCTAGTAATTTTACGTCTTCTGTTGATTCTCGAAGAAGTAGTAGCGGAAACGGTGGATGAAGTCTAAGACTCTCCTTGATCACTGCTTGCAGGTACTGCATATTTCCTAAGTCATCCTCTGTTATCTCCGATTTCCCTTGGGCTAATCCTCGCACTTCATTCTATAATGTTTCGATAGCTCTTGGATGCCTCAAAAGATCAGTCATTGTCCACTCTAGAGCTGTATATGTTGAATCCGTACCTGCAGCAAACGCATCCTATGCATTAGCCAGAAACAAAAAAGAAAAAAAAAACAAGCCCGACCTTGTAAGTTAGTACTAACGATAGGGGATGATGAACGCAAAAAAGTACTTGGTGTAGTCTCATCACCATTTTCTTCTCGAATTGATGTTGCGATAGTAATTATTTTAAACATAAAATTAATACACATTTCAGTAAACCTGATCTGTCACCAAAGGATGGTAGATTGTTATGTTGAATTAAATAATGCATATATGACTAGCTATGTGGGACTACGAGATGCTTACCAAGAGGATAGCTTTCAATGAATCTCTCTGTATAAGATAGCCTGTTTCCATTCTGTTAGTTTGTGTGAGTCCACCAAATAGTAGAGTATCTGGTCCTCTACGAGATTCTGTTGAGAATGCTAATAAAGCAGTACATAAATAGAAGAGGATTTTTACGTGGAAAAATCTCACACAAGGGGATAAAAAACCACGACCTATACCTGTAGGCTTTCAACTTCACTAACTTGTAAAAACCTATTACAAGCCACTTTGCAATGACTCCATTACAAAGAATTTACTCAACTAACTTGTGGTACTCTTACCACAAGCTACTTTGTGACTTTCTAGTTACAAAGACTTTTACTAACTTGTGATTCTCTCACCACAAGCCACTTTGTAACTCTACCATTACAAAGACTTTTGCTTATGACTAAACCTAGTCACAACATAAACTCAAGGAGTTTATGGATTTACAAGAGGATTCCTAATCAAACGCTTCTAGCTAAGCAGTTTAGGAGATACAATAAGTACAATCACAAAGCTACAACTCAACTAGGACAACAACAAGCTATCTTTTAGGAACTGGTCCGTAGTTGCGTTCAACTTTGTTCTTCAAGTTTGTGAGGATTGATTTCTCTCTTTTTGGCAAGGAGCTTGAATAAGAAACTGAAACCTTCAACTGATGTTTTGTATACACTCATTGTAGGTATATCTTGATCATATCACTTAAAATGATGTGAGCACTTTAGTTGGTTAGAGAATGAGTGGGCGCATGAGTGGGCGCTGGAGACAGTGCAGTGCGGCAGAAACAGTGCAGTCAGTCACTTCATTTCTAGTTGTGACCAATTGACTTGTACTGTGATGAGGGAACCACAAGGGTATCAGATCCTTGTTTGGGTTCCTAGATCCTGAAGCTGTAGCAGTTCACCTTTAGCTGGAATTAGTTAAGCTTGCAGTATAGTCCGAGTAGGTCAGGTTCCCTATCTGGTCCTTAACAATAAGTTTGCTAGATCATCAAAACATAAGGCGAGAACATTTAAAACCTATCAATTTTATCCTTTTTGATGATGACAAACTTAACATTTATAGAGTAGATTTAGAGCAGTAAGAACCAGATTAAGTAATAGGGGAACACGCTCTATCGTAACACATGTGTTCCCCCTAAGTTAATGGCCATATTTTCCCCCCTTTTGGCATCATTAAAAAACAGACAGAATAACAGCACAAAGAAGCCCAGCTAAGCTAACTCATGCCACAAATGTGCATACAATCATGAAAGAGAATAGAAACACAGAAGGAGAGTACTGGCGTAATAAAACAAGGATTGATATTAGTAAAACTTTAATATGCCTTTGCTTTGAAAAAGCGAAAGGCAACATTGGGCTTGTTAAAACGGGAGCATTAGTGTTTCATCCCAACCACATAAAAAAAAAGAAAACAAAAACATCTGCCAAAACATCAAAGAAAACTTAACAAACATTTCCAGAAACTGGTCACTGAAGGGGTACTTAGGGGGCACTAAGAGTAAAGGGCTTGGAAGCTGCAGCAAGTGTTTGGAGAACGAGGTCTATTCAAGCATTTGCCGACTTTTGCTCATAGAGCAGTTCTGCTTTCAGGTTCTCTACTTGCGCCCTGAGATCAACATTGTCCTTTGTCAAACGAGTCACTTCATCACTTGACACTGGAACCGCTTGGGCTTGCTGACCTTCCAGGATAACATTCCTGACCTTCAACCGACGAATCTCCTCAGCTGCACTGTTCTGAGCATTAATAAGCCGTGAGACGGTTGATGTACTTCCTACCCCCTTATTTTTTTCTATGCACTCTTCCAAAGTTGTCTGTGAGAAAGTCTGCTTCCTAGTCCCCACCTGGCCTGTTCCTAGTGGGACTTCAAAGAATTTGAACACTTGAGTAAGCAGGAACCCATAAGGAAGGACATGATTACCATATTTGAAGGTGGCAACCTTTTGCATGTGTTCAATCATAATAGCAGACAGACTCACAGGAGTAAAACTGTCCAGTTGCTCCATCAAGAATAGGTCAGACTTAGAAGTCACTGACCTCCTCTCAGCTCGAGGCAATAGAACTTTGTTAACCAATTCGAACAACAGTTGATAGACAGGGAGTAGCGCTTTCTTATAGATCTGGTCCCCCTTCTGCTTTGCATTGGTTTTTACCGCAGCATTTCTGAAGTTAAACTGACACACATCTTTTACACTGGACACACTAGCTGTAGGAACTTTAAGAATCTCTCCAAGAAACTTTACATCGTACACGATGTCCACCCCATTGACCAAGGCACAAATGTGGTCAGTCTCAACTGGAAAAAGGCTAGCAAAAAAGCTTTGTACCTCATCCTCATATACCTTAGGTGCATCAATTTGAAATAGATGCGCCCAGCATTGAAACTCGACCATTTCCAGAATTTGGCGCATTCTAGCCATCTCAGGGATTGCTGGGTCAAACGTACGACCTAGTAGAACTTTTTGATGCCTCAGGCGTTCAGAGCCAAGTCTAACTTCACTTCTCATTCTCTTCATAGAACCAAGTTCTTCAAAAGGTTCAGACTTGCGTTTGCCGGAATTCTCTTCACAAAATTTTCCTTTTCCCTTGGATTTGAATAACACCTCCTTATCAGACATCGAAAACTTACTCACCACCTCCTTCATCTTAAACCTAGATATAGACCCCTTTTCTATTGAAGCAGGCTTTGTCTTGTTTGAAGACCGTCTAACAAGTGAACCAGGTTCATTTGGGGTTTCCTCTTCCACCTCTACTATAGGGATCGCCTCATCACTTACAGGTACACCGTCTTTCACCAACTTTCTCCTTTTCTTCTTAGTACTCTTCTTGCTCTTTTGAAGGGCAGAATCGTATGCCACCTTAACTTGAAGCCTGGTAGTAGGTCGTTTGGTTTCAGACTCAGGGGTGGACACAACCCTCCGCTTACTTATGAATGCATCAAGAGCCATATTATCTAGGTCTTCTTCATCACTGGATCTCATTTCAGGTGCTTGAATTTCCAAGGTACAACATCGAATGCAGGAACAACACTGTCCTAGGAACGAAAGCCTTGACCTGGATCCTCCGGAGAGGGATCAGGTTCCTCATGTGATACCCCAGTAGTATCTGCTAGTGCATCCCCTTCAACAGTTACAAGGGCCCCATCTTCCCCCACACTTTGTGACTCATTTTTATGAGAGGTGATCTCATGCAGTACACCATTAGCAGATACCACAAACACGGTTACGATATTTTTCTCTTCCTCAAATGGTGCTACCACAACCATGGAATCGGTAGTAATAATGGCAAAATGCTTTGTGACCTCAGGGTTTTGACCTTGTTCTCCACTTGGTCTTTGACTGGTGAGAGCCTCAGACGATGGGGAGAACAGAGCAGTAGTTTTAAGGATTTCTGAAGTAGGAAAATACTAGGAAAGTGGGTGAGGTATGACTGTAGCGGCAGGAGTAATAGTGGGTAAGGAAGGATCAGTGGGAGCAGAAGGCTCCATAGATTGATCAGTAGTAGTTACAACTGAGGCAGTGAGATCGAAAGTTGTCTCATCCATTGAAAGAAGTGGTGTAACTATGCTTTTGGGAAATTCTAATGTAAGACTTATGGTTGGGAAGAGCAGGAAAAAGGGTTTTTAAGAGGAGAGGATAATTATGAAGAGAGAGGAATAGGCACCGGTTCTGAAATGGCAGTTGGGCATGGAGAATTGCAATGTTTCAGAGGGAGATGGATTGATTCGAAATGAAGAGACGTGACAGCAGGATCTGAAAAGTTAATGGCATGGCAATTGTGTTTTGTACCCTTTTTAAGACGTGTATTAAAGGATGCGCAGAACTACTAACCTTTGGTACAAGAACCATGTTCTTGACCTTTTATTTTGAAATAGTTAATCCTCTTTTATCATTCACGCACTGCATCTATAACTTCTATACTCATCATGCGTGTTTACTTGCAACGGTATTGAAGTGAGTTAGACATTGCCAGAAAACACTTTTAGCCAGTTATTTCTTGAAGGTGAAAGCCAGATAAAAAGGAATCAGGTTCTCAATTGGGCTTTACAAGCCCCAGCTTCACTCTGTTTCTTTCAAAGTGTTCCCTACTTAGCGCCTTGGTGAAAATGTCTACAATTTGATCTTCTGTGATGTGGAACTTCATACATATCAGCCCTTTCTCCACATTGTCCCTCAGAAAATGATGCCTCACATCAATATGCTTTGTCCTTTTGTGTTGAACTGGATTCTTGGCCTTGTTGAGTGCACTGGTGTTGTCACATAGAAGGGGCACACTCTCTGTGAGTACCCCAAAATCCTCTAGTTGCTGCTTGATCTATAAAAGCTGAGCACAACAGGATGCTGCAGCTACATATTCAGCTTCAGCTGTTGAAAGAGCCACTGAATTTTGCTTTCTTGTGCCCCAAGAGATAAGACATAAACCTAAGAAGTGAGCTATTCCAGAAGTGCTTTTCCTGTCTACAAGATAACCTACATAATCTGCATCAGCATACCCAATCAAATTAAAACTGTTACCTGACGGATAATACATCACTGGGTCCTGTGTTCCTTTGAGATATCTCAGTATTCTTTTGGCAGCCTTCAAGTTAGATTCCTTGGGATTTAATTGAAACCTTGCACAGAGCCCCACACTTAAAACAATATTAGGTGTGCTGGCAGTGAGATAGAGGAGAGACCGAATAATACCTCTATACATGGTTTGATTCACAAGAGATCCAGTTTCATCCAGGTCCAGTCGAGTGGCAGTAGCAATGTGAGTGTCTATCACCTTTGATGCTTCCATGTCAAGCCTTTTTAAGAGCTCTCTGATGTATTTTTGCTGACAAATGGATATACTCTTTGGGGACTATTTTACTTGAAGATCCAAGAAGAAGTTCAGTTCCCCCATCATGCTCTTTTCAAATTCACTTCCCATGAGTTTTGCAAATTCTTCACATAGAGAATCAGCTATTGCTCCAAAAATGATATCATCAACATAGACCTGAACAATGAGCAGGTTCCTTCCTCGTTTCATTAAGAAATGAGTGTTGTCAATTTTCCCTCTTTTAAAGCCATTTTCCAAAAGGAACTTTGACAACCTTTCATACCAAGCTCGAGGATCCTGCTTTAGCCCGTACAGAGCTTTGTCTAGTTTAAACACATATTCAGGGTGCGCAATACATTCAAACCCTAGGTGTTGCTTCATATAGACTTCTTCTTTCCATTCAAAAATACACTCTTGACATCCATTTTGAACAAGATGAATTTTATATGAGATGCAAAAGCGATTAAAATTCTAATAGCTTCTATGCGAGCCACTAGAGCAAACGTTTCATCATAGTCAATCCCTTCCTCCTGATTGTAGCCTTGGACCACTAGCCTGGACTTGTTCCTTGTAGTAATTCCATGTTCATCGAGCTTGTTTTTGAATACCTACCTGGTTCCTATAATGGTTTGATCTGGGGGTCTAGGTACCAGGTGCCACACATTGTTTCTTTCAAACTGATGTAGCTCGTCTTGCATGGTTGTAATCCAATTTGCATCTTTCAAGGCTTCCTTGATAATTTTGGGTTCTATTTGGGAGAGAAAGGTTGAGAAGGCAAGTGAATTTCTGGCTCTTAATCTGGTTTGTACTCTGGAATCTAGAGGAGTAATAATGTTGTCTATTGGATAAGAGCTTTGGTGTCTCCAGTTAGGCGCCTGAGGTTCATTCTAAGAGTAAGAGGGTATGTTTGGCTGATTTTCCTCTGTCCTTCTCTCAGGTGCTAGTGGAGTTCCTTAAACTGCATCAATCACCCTTTCTTCAGCTTCAATGGTTGTAATTGAGGTGCTTGGTTCTATTGAAGATGAGGCAGCGTTGTCTTTATTTTATGCGGTCCGCAGTGGGTAGGTGAGATGGGCCCCAGTTCCTTTTTCTATAAATAGGACCTGAGGCCCTCATTTCAAACTTTTCGACCCCTTACTCTCCAAAGCTAAAAAAAATCATTGTTCATCACTCCTACTTGCTCGAATCCAACTGCTGAATCTCATTAAGCTACATTGCATCTCACTTATGGTATTTTTAATATTTACTTAGCTTTAATGTGTTTATTTTATTTTAAATTGATTAGTTCTTCAGTTCTTCTCCCCTTTTTCTTTAATTTTTAGCTTAGGGTATCATTAGTTGTTTAGATTAGGGTTAATTGGGTAAAAATACTGATTCAACACCTAGGTGAATAATAAGAGGTGAAAATTAGACCAAAAATGTAAAAAAACTGAAACCCTAGGTTGGTATTGTTGTTGGGTACTTACCGCGGACCGCGGTGGATTTTGTGCGGTCCGCAATGCTATTTTGTGCGGACCGCGGTGGTGGAACTTCTGAAAGCTGATATTTGAGGACCACGGTGCCTTAATACGGACCGCAATACATTCTGCGCGGTTCACGGTACCCAGAATCAGAGAGTAGGTAGTCTGATCCCTACCTCAGTGCGAACCGTGGTGCATTTTGTGCGGTCCGCGGTAGCTTCTTTATGGCCGCACTTCATTTTGTGCGGTCCGCAGTCTGCAATTCTGACTGTCTGCATTTTTTTCTGCACTGTTTGATCTGTTACTGGGATACTAACAAGAATATAATGTGTCCTCTTTACAGATCATGGTGAAATCACGAGGCAAAGGCGATAAACAGAAAGGAAAAGGAGAGTCCTCCCGGGGTAGGGGATGAGGCATGATTAGACTCACCCTGTAAGCCCGACAAGACTTCAAAAACACCAAAAAGATCATAAGGGCTACTGATAGAGCTATTTACCACTCGGGGAGTGAGTATGTGCCATCCCAAGAGGTGACCGACTCAGACTCCGTGCCAGAATATGTTCCTGACTGGCCGGAGAGGAACAGATTAAGGGATACACCTTGGGCTCTCCTACTTCCCAAGCATCAGTGCACATAGCTTCTGAGTCATCTGAGGGCTCAGCTGCAGGCAGTGACAATAAATATTCCACTTAACCTACAACTTCACTATTCGGGGAGGGTCCCGTAGAAGAAGGAGAAGAAGTAGGAGCGGGTGAGCCCCAAGTAGGAGGGGTGAAGAGAACCAGGAACCTAGAGGCATGGCAAGACAGGTTTGTGAGTGAAGTGGCCTACCATAAGTTCAGAGAATGGTGGCCTGAGATAAAATTAATGTAAAGAGCCAGAAAATTTTGCTAAGTAATCTAAGATTTCGTGGTGCTAAGATAGGCTAATTATTTTATCTTGTGTGCAAGTGAGGGTTCATGATATAACAGATATCAATTGGATAATTTAATAAGTGAATAAGTCATATTATAAGTGGTTTGGGGTCTAAGGAGAGGCCTAAGTCTAAGCCAAGTTGGAAAAATTTCATAATAGGCTAAAGTTGTAAGTGAATGCGCACAAGACCTCACTTTGGACAAGCATATCTCTAGCTATATAAAGTTTTGTGTAATGCACAACCTATAAAATTAAATATCTTTGAGTCTAGTTTCCAACGCATGAAACCGTTCATCATTTAGAGGTGTATACAGAAAGTTATGAACATTTTACTGGACCTGTGTCAAATGCACGACCGCGGGAAAATTGGGTGTTTCTGCCTCTGAGCGCGGCAAACTACGGTAAGACCGCGCCCACTGCATCTCGGTGCGTGTTGACCGGGTCCGCGCGCCCAACAACCCTATAAATACCCCAAGACCAGGTATGGAGCGTCCCTAAGTCATTTTTTTGAGCTAGGGCTTGTTTTATCAAAGTGAATCCGTCCCATGCTTCCTTCCTATGATCCAAGGTAATGTTTTTGGAGTATTTTCAGTTGATTACTACTCCTAAACACTTATATTAACAAGGATTAATCTTGAAAATCCATAGATTCCTATTCAATTCCCTAAATTGATCAAGAACTCTACAAGTGGGGATTCTCAAAATTCTTACTACAAGAGGTATGTCTATCATCTCTAACTACTCTATGGTGATTATTTATGTATGATATATACATTAGAACTTATGGGATGGTGATTGGAAGCCATAGGTGCCTAACCTAGGTTGTGTTGGTGTTGTAGAGATTGTGAGATGGGTTATTGGGGTATGATTCTTGGGTATAATAGTATTATGTATACATGCATGTACGAATTACGTTTGTGGGAAGATTGTTGAACATAAATACATAAAGATTGGGTTGGGGAATGAAGGAAACCTTGTAAATGAGATTTGAAATCAAGATGCTAAACTAGTATTTGATAAAATGCTCAAATGAGCTGAAACCATGAATACCTTCCTAAATTGTATTCAATTTTGTTATGTCTCAAGTAGATTGGGATTGCTAGAATTTCCGGAACATCGTAGTAATTTAAGAAAAGCTTAAACGAGGTATGTATGGCTAAAATCTCCTTTTATTAGAAATTGAGTTCCATTGGCGTTTACGAAAGTGTGGTAAGATTTGAATTGGTTAATGTATTGATTGTTATTACGCATTAATTAATTTGCAATTAACTACACATATACGTGAAGGATTTGCCTCAATGTGAGTAATGTACCATTCTTGATAATTAGATAAGTATGAAGAATACAATTATGTGTTGAAATGCTTAGGCTAAGCCAAGATAGAAACTGAGAATTATTCATGCTAGCTATGTGCCCACTTACCTGTACTGCAACTTGAATTACTTTTGTATATGCCTATGATCACAACCTGCAAGATGAATACTAAAAATAGAAGACGATGTGATAATAGTGGCCCTGAGTGCCAAGGAATTGATATGATATATATATATATATATATGAATTAAAGATTCAGATGTGATGACTAATGAGAAGGAACAACGCCTAGATAAGGTGGCCTAGCCCATCGGGTCGTGATCGGACACCATGCCACATACATGGTGGTAATGTGCTGATATTGAATTCTGGATAAGGGAAATGAAATAGTGATTGAGATATATGCCTCCAATGAGGCAACCTAGCCGGTCGGGTCGTGATCAGACTCCACTCAAGATAGCGGTGGTATTGAGAACAGTGATGAAGATATAAAAGAAATGCCCCAAACTAAGTTTTGGAAATTATATGAAGGATCGAATGAATTGCATATTTGATTTACTCATGTGATTTACTTGTACTTGCTTGATAGTTCTTTCTAGTAAAATTGTGTTTAGTTTTACATACTAGTGCTATTTGATGGCACTAACGTCCCTTTTGCTGGGGGCCCTACATTTTTTATGAATGTAGGTAGCTCCATTGCGGATAGTGCCGATCGCTAGCGGAGTACCTTCTTCTCAAAGTCTTGGTGAGCCCCTTTATCCTTCAAGGGGTTATATTGTACATCTTCTTATTTTGGACTTTCACTTTTGAGGTATAGTCAGGGCCTTGTTGCCCGCATTGTTATCACATCTTTTGTATCCTTAGAGGCTCCGTAGACGTTTGGGTGGGTTATGTATGGGTATTGGATAGGTCAATGGACCGTGTTGTAACCTTGTACTCTTGCTTTCTTTTACACTATAACTTGTATGGAACCTTGGAAGTTTAACCACGTTTTAAATGTTGTGATATAAAATGAACTAAGATGTTGAATGCACTATCTTTCCTAGTTTAAATAAAGGTAAGCATGGCTTCCTTATTCCTATCAAGTTGGGTAGATAGCGGTTAATAAAGCTTGCTCAGCTGGGTTCACTCAATTGAGCGCCGGTCGCGCCTCCCAAAGTTAGGGCGTGACAAACTTGGTATCATAGCCTAAGGTTTTAAAGTGTCCTAGGATGTCTCGGAGCCATGTCTAGTAGAGTCCTTCTTATCGGTGTGTTGTCGACCACATCTATAAGTTGGAGGCTACACGGACATTTAGGAATGTGACCCCTTCTTCAACACTCCAGATCGTGCGATAAAACTTAACTATAAGATTGTTTTCTAACTCGTGCGTTGAGCTTCAAGGTATGTTTAAACGCTCTTTCATCTATTTCAAGTAATGTTCTCATATGGAATGACCAATGGGAAAGGCCTGAATATTAATGAGATGGCACATTTATCATGTTGAACAAATTGTACGGATATATGAGATACATACATAGTACCAGAAACATACTTTATATGAGAAAGGTGTTAAAATAGATCACCCACCTCCAAAGAGACATTGACTTGATAAATGAGGCGCGAGCTTATATGGCACTTGTTGATAGTGGGAAGCATGTATATGATCCTAAGGTGTAAAAGAATTTTTTTTATATAAGCATGTGATATATGTAAGGCATGACCAGGAGAGTAATGGCAAACATGTAGGTCTCTCACGAGAGACAAGAAGTCATGAAATGAGAGTCAATTGGACCCATAATGAGAAGACCCTTGTGCTATGAATGTTATAAGAATCCCATAAGTGTATGAAGTTGTGTTACACTCCTGAAGGATATTGACATGAGGAATTGGAATCCCAAGTCCGTGTGGCTAAATAAGAGTAGAGAACTTATGAGGTTAATATAATGGTGACTTCAATCTCCCTAATAGTCGAACATATATGTGAGGGATAGAGATATGAAACATATGTCCATGAAGTTGCTAAATTCAAGACTTGTGTCAAAATCCGGGACATTCGCCCTAAGTGGGGGAGGAAGGGCCATATTAAGGCCACTTAAATACAACAAAACAAGAGTAAGACCATGTAGCTATGATGTTTGAATATTTTGTTGAAGACATGCATAGTCTAGAAAGGTGATAATAGATAACGTGATTATCTGAAAGGATATGCTAATGATAGACCACTAGTACCCTTTCCAAAAAAAGTGGAAGGTTAAGGAAGGTAAATTCTTCATACATGACAATGTGAATGATAGGGTCAACGATCCTAGAAACTAAGAGTATGTTTTAAAGGGATTTTATACTTGTTAGAGGGTCAAGAACAATGGAACCTAAGGAAGTACTATAGGTCAAATATGGAAGGTTGCGAGTTTTTAGAATAGATTAATCATAGATATGTGATTTAACCAAAGTACCAAGGTGTTAAGAAAGGCGAAACTAGTGGGAGAAATAAATGTGATGCTATAATAACCCAAGAGGGTATTTGGAAAACTGAGAAAGGTCTGTTGATAGAAACCGTTTCGCGGTACCGCAGGGAAACAAGGTTAAGGTCTGGATAAATCAAACAAGTGATGGAAGTTCTGGGAAATGAGGTACGACAATTGAGAGTTTGTTTGGTTGGACAGATTGGGCTGATTAATCCAAAATGCATGTCATGACCATTGGTACTAGTTGTCTCGCTCAGATAAGTTTCTTTTCCTTCTCTTTTCAAACAGTCATCTGGTTTTGGATTCTTCTTATCCTTAACTCAAGAATCATTGCATTTCATTTTCTTTTGAGGGTTTTATCTAGCTGAGATGTTTCAGTGCCAGTTTTGTTCAATGCAAGCAGAAAGGACTTCAAAGTTCACTACCAGCTTCTAGAATTGTAAAGCACAACGTGGTCAGAGCATGTCAAAAACAACTTGATGTCAAGTGGAATACAGGGAATTAACGAAAGTTTCATCGGTGAAATGATTGGGGAATGTCGTGGGAAAGGCGAAAGCTCAAACAAAAAGGTCAGAAAAGTGAAATAACAGCAGGGGTGTAAAACATTTAGGTCGCCAGAGGTTGGGAAATTTAAAAGTTGGTCAGAAAGTCAAGCGGTTCAGGGTCAGTGCGTGGAAATTAGTCAACACAAAGCAAGGCAGTGGAAGGATTTTTCAGCAAGAATGCCATCAACTAACCACCGTTTTAAACTGACAAAATTTTCTTTGATTGAGCAGGGGGAGAAAAGTTAGTTGTTGAAGAGAATTCTCCAGGGGGGAAAAAGAAGCACTAATCAGGATAAAATGCAAGTTATCAGGAGTCCGCCTGGAGAACAGAGACATACTTTTCAAGTTTGACGTCAGGAGTCCGCCAGAGGCATACATTTCAAGTCTTTAATTTTCAAGTATTGAAGTTGGGAGCCCGCCCAGATAACAGAGGCATACATTTCAAGATCAAGTCAGAGGACAATAAAACAGAGGGTTACAATAGGAATCCCCAGCAGGAAACAATAAAATTCCCCGGCACCGGGAAACAGAAGGTTGCAACAAGAGGTCACAGTACAAACTCAAGTACATGTGTCAAAAGAAGAAAAGCACCGGAAGAAATGCAAGCAGACAAGGAAGCAAGGCAACAAAAACAAATTGTACTCTAGCCTAGTTTCTTGTTTTCTTTTAAGCATGGTGTAACAAGGAGATCGGTAAGCAGTGGTAATAGCATGCAACAACAGTAACATTGCAGTCTCATGGTAGTCCCAGCTACCAAAACTTCCCGAACTACATTGACCTGATTCCTGTTTAGCCCAGGATATGTAGGAAACCTTTGAAGCAAAGGTTCAGTCAAATCTTTTTTAAAAAAATGCTTCACACGGAGTACTCGGATGGGCAAAAAATCGCTCGCTTTATCTTTGCACGAAAACCCTTCGTGTCTTCGGGCAAAGAGGGGCAGCTGTAAGCACGTGATTTTTGCCCAATATGAGAATTACTCCCAAAAAATTCAAAAATAAAATGATTTTTCTTTGGTGTGCAATTTTGTGATATTTTGTGATATTTTGAATAATTATTTGTATTTGTCTGTGCATGTTTATTTGTTAAATTAATAAAAAATACAAAAATATATCGCATTTTGCATGTAGGATTTAATTCTACAATTGTTAGTAATTAAGTTTGTTTTACAAAAAATAAAAATTACAAAAATAGGCATCGTTTGCATTTTTAGCATTTAATGTCCAAATATACAATTTTATGCTTAATTATTACTTAATTGTGCGTTAATTCTTATTGGGAGTTAATTTGCGCCTTTATAACTTAATTTAATTCTTAATAATAATTTAAGTATTTTTTATAATTTAGTTTTAGAGAAATAAAAGAAGAAAAGAGAGCGAAAATATAAAGAAAGTCGGAATTGGGCCTCTTCTTCGATTTCAAGCCACAGGCCCAAAAATGGCCCAATCTTCCCTACGACCCAGTCCATTTCGAACTGGGTCGACCTAGTCCATAACCCAACACCCCTATCTTGTAAAACAAAACAAAAGAAAAAAAAAACCAAAACCCTAAAAACTTAAGTCATCCGCCCCCACCCCTCCTATCTTCTTCTTCTTCCTCAAGCTTCTCCACCTCCCATGGCTTCCCTTTGCCTTCAACCTCAAGAAGCCATGGCTACACACACACACACGCACGTCACCCTCACGACCCCGGCTCAACCAAACGACCTCCGAACGCGGCCGAACCAACAACCTTCTCCAACCCCGTCGTTGCTTCGTCTTCGACAACCAACAACCAGTCCGTCGAGCTCCACCATGAAAGCCCACAGTTGAGATTTCCGCTGCTGCTTCAACGTCGCAGCTGCTGCCCGCGTCCGCCATTGACGCAGCCATTTCTGCTCCTTCACTTGCTGCTCGACGTGCGCTGCTGCCATGGACGTCGTCGTCCGAGCTTGCTGCTTCATCTTCCTCCTTGACGAACAGCTGCTCGACGTCCCGTTCGAGCCAAACAGACCCATCAAGCTGCTACTTCTATTTCAACCTCGCCGTCCGAGCTGCTGCTGCCTCACTTCGTCTTCTTTAGCTCGAACAACTATGGCCATGGATATTGTTGCTGCTCGAGCACAGTTTCTGCTGCGTCGACTGTTGCTGTTCTTCATCGACGACCTTAGTCGTTGAACACAGCAGCATGTCGACGACCATAGCTGCTTCAGCTGCGTCCGCCACAGTCCGTCGACCTTGCTACGTCCAACGCCTTCTTCATCTTCTTCGTTTGCTTCGGATCGTCTCCGTCGTTTGTTCGTTGTTGAGTCCGGGCAGATTTATTCCCATTTGAGGGTTGTCGAAACAGTCCATACAATCGAATTCGTCGTTGTTCATCTCCGGTTAGTAGTTTTTGAGTTTTATTTTGTCCGTATTTTGTTTTGATATTTTCGAATCTAAAATCGGCAAATGTTTGTTTTGTTCATGTCTATGGTTAGATATTTGATTTTTTTTAGTCATGTTCATATGTTTTGTTAAATTAATTTTCAGATTTCAAATGGAAGTTAATTAGTTGTTTTTCATGTTTGTATTGTTGTTAGAATAAATATTTGTTATTTTAATGTTTGTTAGATTCAAATTGAAATCTAATTAATTATTTCTTCAATTTGTTTCATGCTGTTATGTATTTTCCAGAAATTATTAATGTTGTTTGAATCATTTAATCCGTCATGTTTGTTGTTTTAAAAAAATGGATTCATTCATGTTCATACTTTGATCTTGAATCCGAAATTTGTATAGTTTGATTTCTTGTTTATCATTTATGATTATTTCTTGAAATTGTCTCATAATCTTGTTTAAAGTTTAATATAGGAATTGTTTGTTGTAATGTTGTTAGAGTTAATTTTAAGTTCAATATTATTGAATTTAGAAATCTAAATATGCTTGTTTGATTGTTGTTGTTGATTGAATCCGAAAATAGGTTTGTTGTTGCTAAAAATATTGTTCAAACAAATCTTAGTTGTTCTTTGTTGTTCAATTTGTGTTCATGTGATATTGTTGTTATGATGTTCATCCGTGTTCATATTGTTGTTTGAATTTATATAAAAATTGGTCATATTGGCTATATTTTTGTTGAGTGTGATTAATTGATGTGTTATAGCTGATGGGGTAGTTTGGTAATTTGCAGTACGTTTAGGGGTTAGTTAGGTAATTTCAGTAAGGTCGGAGGGGTAGTTTAGGAATTGTACATTTTGTAATTTTTTATATGAAGCATGGGGGACAAAATGTAATGGGGTGGGTTGTGATATGGTTATTTAATATAAAGGGGGGACAAGACAAAATTTAGTGGGGGAATCTTGTATTATTTTATGTTAGGCATGGGGGACAAAATATAATGGGGTGGTGTGATATGTTTATTTAATGTAATGGAGATGAGTGAGAAGATAATGGGTTGGGTAGAGAAAAAGTATTGATTTTAATTAATTGAAAGATTTATGAGATGAGTTATATATAAGAAGTCTTGAAATCAGAATAAGGAGAGAGATACGAGAGAAAAAAGAGAACAGAGATATGAGAGAAGACAGAAGAGAAAGAACGAATCTGAACAGAAAGAAAATAAGAGAGAGAAAAAAGGGCTGAACAGTTAAGAGAGAGAAAATTCCGAAAAAATATTTAAACTTTAAAAAAAAAAAAACTTAAAAAAATCTTTTGCTTTCTTTCATTGTTTGAAATCAGAATTAATTGTTTTTCATCAAGGCTTGAAGCTTTTGTTTTGAGTTTAATACTCCACCTGTTCCTGGGTTGTTACTGCTATTGGACTTTTGTTGCTGTGCTGTATTGTTATTACTGCGTGGCTGACTTTCTTCTTCTTATATTGGCAATACCAGGTACACAACTGTAATTTTGGCATTTTGTAAGCTGAAATGAAGAACGGAATGTTAAATTTTTAATTTAGTTTTAATTTTTTTTGTATTGTATTTAGATTATTCATGTATTATTATTCTGTCAATCACTGTCATTTGGCATAATTAGACATGTTATAGCGATATATTAAATAACGCCTTAACCGGATTATTAGGAAATATATTCAAGACGGATTACTAATTAAAACTGTTTAATAATCAAAATAAAAGAAATAACGTAAAAAATGGCGTTATTGAATCAGTTTGGCAAAAATTGATTAATTCATTATTCATAAGGTTTTTTTGTCAACATTAAGTTAATTGGAATCATGTAGTTAATTTCAGTTAAAACATGAATTAGTTTGCGAATCAAGTATTAGGACATGATGTGAATTAAAACAAAGTTAGTTAAGTTTAAATTGTTTAACTTCTAGGAATATGGTTTAGTAATCAAGTTTTTTTTTAATTTTCAGTATTTGTAAATAATTAATTTCAATAAGCTTAAGTCATACTAACAATATGTTTTAATCCAACTATGGGATACTTAGTTTTTTATTTTTATTTTTTGGGAAATTCCATGTTGTTCGTAATTATCATTTTAGTAATATTACTTTCCATTAATATTTGTTTTGAATTAGTAATTAATATGTTATTTTTAAGTATGTAGAGATTGACTTCATAATTATGGACAAACTTAGTAATAATAAAGATGTAGTCATTAAAGGGTATTCATAAAATAAGGGAGGATCTCGCTAACAAATAAATAAATATAAATAATACAAAAAATTGCAGTCCTCCAATTTTTTTTTTAATATAAGAAAATACCTAGATTCCGAGATGGGCGATTTAGTAAAATTCACAGTCCTACATAATAATATCATAACGCGTAGTATTTTGGCACATATTTAATAAGGTTATTTTCTTAAATACGGGTGTACATTTATGTAACCCAAATCACGATCTTGACGAAGTTAAAATGAGTCAAAAAATCACGTGTGCACTGGTTGTGGCGTGGTTCGAGATGCGTTTTCACGACGTTGCAATTTTGTATAAAATAAATAGTGATAAAAGCGGTTTTAAAAGTTAAATTTGCATATAAGTTCTTAATTGTTTAAAAATCAGACAAATGAGCCAAATATGACAATTGAGCGACCGTGCTAAAACCACGGAATTCGGGAATGCCTAATACCTTCTCCCGGGTTAACAGAATTCCTTATCCGGATTTCTGGTTCGCGGACTGTAATACAGAGTCATTCTTTTCCTCGATTCGGGATTAAAATTGGTGACTTGGGACACCCTAAATCTCCCAAGTGGCGACTCTGAAATAAATAAATAAATCCCGTTTCGATTGTCCTTTAATTGGAAAGAACTCCCTTCACCCCTCGCGGGGGAGGAAAAAGGAGGTGTGACAGCTCTGGCGACTCTGCTGGGGACTTTTATTGGTAACCCAGAACCACTGGTTCGGGGTTAGAGATTCGAGCTTAGATAAATTGTTATATTTGGCTTTATCTGATTTTTACATGTTTGAGCCTAATGTGCTAAATGCTGCTTTTACCGCTTTGATATTATTTGACTGTATATATAAACTGTGCCGAACCCTTCTCTCTTCACCTCCGGGGATGTGCTTACGGGTTGAGACTCCCTATTCTGTTAGTGTTATACCCTGAAATAAGAAAGAGGTCGGACAAGTTACGAAGCCGGATGGCCTTTTGGTTCCCGGTAAGTTGCCCCCTCCTCGACTCGAGTTGTCCGCTCGGGTACACAGTCTAGTACACTGACCCAGGTTTTGAATATAGAATAACGTGACTTCATGCCGGATCCCTAGTAGGAACGCTTATTTGCATCACGTTGCATTTGACTTAGGGGACTCAACACAGGGGTTGGGTCCGTCTAGGACTAGCAACCTGAAATGAAACGACCATTCTGATGCATCCTACTTGCTCTGTACATATATTTGTTTCGAACTTGCATGTTGACCGGTTTCTGAATCTCGGGAATGTTGGAAAATTGAAGAAAAAAAAGGAAAAAGAATATATCAGTTAGGGAGTTAATTGATTATTTTAGAAAAAAAACCAATGACCAATTACTGGCGAAACTCTGCCGAAATTTTGAAAAAAAAAAGAGGAAAATATTTTATTTTGTCTTACTAAAAATATAGGAAAAAAAAGTCTTTTATTTTTTTGGAAAAATAGATTGTTTTATTGTTTGTTGAAAATGAAAAAAAATCGTTATTTTATCTTTTTCAAAAATAGAAAAGGAAAATAGATTGTCTTGCCAGGAAAAAATAAAAATGGAAAAGAGTCATGTTTTAAAATAGTTCGGTTAATTTGCCCGAACTATGCGGGTTTGATTCTCACCGGATGTGAGATACGTAGGCAACCCTCATCGGGTCCAACCCCCCTTTTGCTAAAAAAAAAGCCAAAAAACAAATTAAAAAAAAAACAAAAAAAAACATGTCAAGATTTTTAATTTTGTCATAAATAAGTCGGGTGATGTCCAACTTCCCTTTTTACAAAAAAAAAAATAATAATAGCAAAATATATATGTCAAATTTCTAAGAAGTCGGGTGACGCTGTTTTATGAAGACATAGCCGAATGTTCCCGAAGGGGACGCCGGAAGGCTGACTTTGCATAAACAGCCACTTTTGGGTCATATTTAAGATTTGGTCTAGTTGACCCACACAACCTTAAAAATCTTCGTCCCCGAGACGTTGAAAGGCCGTGTTTGCAATATTGAGTTTCCTAATTTGAAAAACGATAAAAAAAAGAGTCATAAATAAGTCAGGTGATGTTGTTATGTCATAAATAGCCAAATATTCCCAAACGGGGCACCGGAGGGCTGACTTTGCATAAACAACCACCTTTGGTCGTATTTTGATTTTTGACCTTCACAGCCTTAAAATTTTTGCCCCTGAGGCGCAGGAAGGCCGTGTCGCAATATCGGGTCTTTTATCTAAAAATATTAGAATTAAGAATTGAGTTCTTCATTTGAAATATAGGGTTAATTTTGAGTCGATAATATAGATAGTAGTTTTTGGAGTTAAATAAAAGTTTTCTTTTGCTTAAACGCTTTAATAAATGTGCAGGATGAGCACGACAATAAATGAGCCTTTTTCAATAATGACCAAAATCCCTTTTGAGCTGCAATTGTGGTGGAATGATTTGGGCAAAGAAGGGCAAGACGAAGTGAGAAAATATTTGAAAGACCTTCCGGATTTATTAGACATTCAGCCTCGGGGGGATATCATCAGGGCATTGGTCGCCCATTGGGATTCGGCACATAATGTGTTTCATTTTTCAGACTTTGAACTCACCCCAACAATAGAGGAAATAGCGGGGTACATTGGAAGTGACCAAGCTCCATTGAGATTCAAATACTTGATTGCTCCTAGGGCCATTACCATACATCGATTCCTGGATTCCTTGAAAGTATCCCGGACAGTTCATCACTCAGATTTTGCAAATGGTTTCTGCAATTTTCGCTTCGTGTATGATAGATATGGCCATGTGGGTGGGTTCAATAATCCAGACTTTAAGCTTTGCAGCAGAAATAGCCGACAAAAATGGGAGGAACACAGGCGAGTGGCATTTATGGTAGCTTTTTTGGGTCTCGTAATATTCCCAAGGAAAGATGGTAATATTGATTTGAAAGTAGCAGGCGTCGTCAGTACTTTGCAAACCATGGGGAAAAGCACTTTAGCACCTATGATTGTGGCTGATATCTTCAGAGCTCTCACTGCGTGCAAAGCTGGGGGCAAATTTTTTGAGGGATGTAACTTATTGTTACAAATGTGGATGATTGAACATTTGTGCCCGCGCTCTCAGTTATTGAGTTATGGCTCGGCTGAGAAAATTTGTATAGGGGAATTTTGTACGAGAATCAAAGGGGCTGGTCTACCTGAAGGAGTCACGGCTTGGGCATTATTATTTCGGAACCTCGAGGCTAGCCAGATACAGTGGGTGCTTGGATGGTTGTCTGTCAAGGAAGTCATATATATGCCAGCAGCCCGACCACATTTTTTTAGTCATCTCTGATTTCCCTTGGACTAATTGTCGCACTTCCTTCTGTAATTTTTTCATGGCTCTTGGATGTCTATAAAGCTCTGTTATTATCCACTCTAAAGCTGTATAAGTTGTATCCGTACCAACAGCAAATGTATCCTATGCATTAAAAAGAAACACAAATAAAATAAATAGCCGAGGCTCCATTTTTACATCCAGAGTTTTCCAAAATTTGAAATACAATCACTAACCATGGGTGGATGAAGCATTAAAACAGTTGGTGTAGTTTCACCATTGCTTTTCTTCATGAATAAATAATTAGTATAGTATTTCACATTCATTGATTAAAAATTAATTCAAATAGCCGCCCACCCAATCACTTAAATTAAAAATAGCCTGTGGAGGTATAATATATGCATAATTTATGTATTATATGTGTATAACCAATATATAATCTATATACATGGCTAGAAAAAGTAAACAACGAATATGACCGGCTATTTGTGTAAAGATCCATAACTTATAGAAAATATCACAGACACATACCATAACAAATATTTTAAGACACCAAATTTTTAATTATGGAACAACACTAATACAATTCAAAATGTCAATTCGTAAAAAAAAACAGACTTAAGAAGGGAAAAATGCATAAAATATGCATGTCATGTTCTTACGGCCTATGAGTCACTGTTCGAGCATAAACATTCATAATTTGGACTTGATGGTTGAATATATTGTACTTTTGAAATTATGAGTTTAGAATTAATGTTTGTAATGTTTTTAATCATGCACGCACGCACACACAAAAAAAATATTCCATGTGGAAGTAAGAGAGGCTTACCAAGAGAATAGCTTTCAATGAATCCCTTTGAAGAGGATAGCCTGTTTCATCTCCATTAATCTGAATTTCCAACAAAACGTCCACGAAATCTTTAGCTTCCCCCGAGCGGTATTCTCCTTTTCTGATATGTTCTTCAATCACATTCTCCAAAAATGTGTCCGTCTCTTTTGCTGCTTTCTCCACTTTGGTGTCAAGACCACTAATTTTATTGAACCATTCAAGCCACGGAATATATTCCCCGACGTTGAATGTACCTAAAAGGTTCACAAATCCATCTAGGGTGGCATTACCATTTATTCCACTTTCCCCTTCATTATATTTCCTCCCTAAGGCCACTCTGCTAATTATGGTATTAGTCAGAGAACAGAAAAAATCTCTCAAATCTATCACTGACCTCGAAAATTCACACTCTTGTCTGATATTTTCAATCATGTTCGATATTTCTTCTTCTAAGACATCACGAAAAGATTGGACTCTTTTGTTGCTAAGAAGGTGAAGCACAGTAACACTTCTAACTTGCCTCCAATATTCACCATAGGGACTAAACGCCACATCCTTGGAACCATAAAAAAGTCTATCAGCCATTTTAGATTTAGGTCTATTTGACCAGACAAGGTCGTGGGTTTTCATGATATCACGAGCAGCATCTACAGAGGAAGCAACAACCATTGGCTTACTGCCCAAGTGAAGTAGCATAACTGGACCATGTTTTTCTGATAGTTTATGTAGGGAAATGACACAAAAAATTACAATAATAATACTGTAATAATATTATTTGAGAGCAGATACACTAATTGGCCTGAGTCGTACTAGGCACTGTCCTAAGAAACTATTTCAGCAATGTGAAATGTTTTCCTAGGATTAAACAAGCTCATCTCCATTTGGGAGGATACATGAATCAGCAAAATTTTGAATTACAAACCCAGCTATTTAAAAGAGGGAACAAACAAAGTAGACTACAAATATTTTAAGAAGGAAAGAAAAGAAAGCTGAGAGGACCGAAAGAGGCAAAGCAAAATGTGCTGATACTTGATGGCTATTTTGAAGGCCTATTTATCGGTAAAAAGAGCAGCCTAGAGTATGACAAGTGTACAACACTTGTCTTCAATTTCTCATGCAAAAATGTCATATGGAAGGACATTTGTCCAAAGTATGCTACATGGAAGGACATTTTTTCAATTTTTTGGAAATATCACAACAGTTCCCCCACATATTTTCAAAAAATTCATACAAAGAAGAGTAAGATTTGCTGGATTTGTATGGTCCAAATGCAATGGTTTGGTGTCTTTCGGACTATGAACCAAACTTAGACCAATAAAACTTAACTCACAGAATTACTAGTAAAATGTAATATTTCTATCAACCAATAATTCTTATTGTAAGTCAGAGATTTTATCAATCACATTTTGATCCCCGATAATTTTGTTGTTCAACGCGGTTTTGAGCCCAATAGGCCATGCACGTGCCTGGTTATTCATGAGAGCTCTAGAGACTAGGCCAAAATCTCATAGGAGCCGCCCACTCCACTCTCATATAGGTGAATTCATCAAGTGTATACTGTTTTTAAATACACCATCCATAAGGACTATGAATTTCATTAAGAGTTATAACTCAGGCTCTCAATTAGTAGCAGTCAAGCACTCTCTTTTAGGGAATCAGTGCCAATATCGATTTGTTATTACCCATATGAACATACTTCATGGGATCTCCAATCACATAGGCTGGGTTACCATTTCTATTGATAACATGTCGGCCTTAACCCCATCTCTTTAGAGGTTTGAAGAATTAATTTTCTTCCCACATATTTAGTCAGAGGATCGGCCAAATTTATCTCTGACTTCACATAATCAATAGAAATTATTCCTCTCTCAACAGCCGTAACGAGACAATTATTCAGCATGTGTTTGTGGGGTGGGGGGTGGGGGAGTAAGTTACTAAGAGGATTTGGTGATCATTTCTGGGTATTAGTACTATAATTGTTGAGAATGATTTGGAGGTGTTTGGAGTATCAAACCACCCAACATAGTACGCCAGGATGAGATTATGAGATGCCTTCTGATCATATGCTGGGGTGGGTGGAGAGTTCCTTGTGTAACAGTTTGCTTGTGGGAGTTTTTGTTTTTATTTTATTTATCTTTTTTATTAATTTTTTTCTTTTTGCTTCTGGGAGTTTTCTTGTTAGATTAGCGAAAGGATTTGTATCGACAGCATAAAGTTATTTTAAAAGAATTTTAGCTATATACATAATTAATATAAATATTTTTAAGTTATATTTGTATATTTTAGTCTGTAATATAGGTTTGTTAATTTTAACAATTATCACTATGCTTATCAAGAAATTTATATACGTATACTCGACAAATAATTTAATTGTGTAACTATTTTTGATGTAAAACTTAAATTCTAAATTAAATAACTTGCAACAATATATAATAAATATTTATAACAAGTCAAATATAGTAACTTAAAAAATAAAATAAATTATCTATTGTAATTTTTCAACAGAATCAGTATAATTTAAGTATTTAACTTGTTCATAGATAACTTATTGCACTTATTATTGATTGTTATAGGTAATTATCTTTTCTATTGATTTAAAAATTTTGTTTTCAATTTCTTGCTTTTGGTAGACTTTAGTACCCTCGGTTGCGGCATAGGGACAACATGTCTACGTTTGCGCTTATATCAGACAGAAATTTGTAAGTATAGTATATATTTTGCATATTCTTGGAATTTTTCTATTTATTGCAGTGAAGTCCTTATTTCTGCCGTTTCACTTACCTATAGAGTAAATAAATTTTATTTATAAATAAAAAAAGTATTTAAGCATATATAATGTCGGAATAACAAAATAAAGAGCATAGTAAAAAAAATTAATTAGAATAATTTTAGTATTAACAAAATTCAAAAATTTATTTACACAATTCAGAATGAAAGAAAATAAAGGTTGTAAAATATATATTCCATGCACGTAATATAAAAATAATTATTTAAATAACGTTATTCTTAAAATATACATTATATATTCTTGAAAATTATGCTCAATTATATTATTATGTTTCTACTAACTTTCCGACGACACAAAGTTATGTCACTGGAAAGCAGGGGGACTATTTGTATAGGGTAAAATATGCTATGTTAAGTCATTGCATAAGAGGGTGACACGTGGAATCAAAGGCAGGGGATAACTAAGACCGAAGACAACTGTTTCATTTGTTATCGTAAAGAATGATGCTCATAAAGATGAAATAAATGTCTGACACCCGATAACATTTAATAAATAATATTCTAAAACATTTAATATAGCATTTAGTGGATTAATTGGGGGATGTAGTATTCAACCCATAGCTTTTCACATGGAATTAAAATTTATATGTAAAGGTTCATTAAAATTACAAAAATAGTAGATATGAACCTACAACTTTATAAATATAATGGGTTAAATGCTAAAAACCTTAAAATTGAAAATAATAGACTTGAAACTTGAAAGATTCACTGTTTTCAAAGGCGAAAAGCATCGCAATTCACATGTGGACGTAAATGAAGAAAGGTGCAAATGATTAAAAAATAAATAAAGGAAAATAAGAGTGCAAAGTTCTACATTAAAGCCCGAAATCAAGGGATCCATCATCAATCACTCAAGTAACGGAAAGATTTGCCCAGCGGAAGAAAAACCTGTCAAAGACACAAGTCAAGGAAGATAAACGGAAACCTGACCTTATTCTTGGAAATAATCAATTTGCGATCTGGTTCAAGGATCAAGTTCTTTGGGTTTGTAATCTCTCAAGATTCATGTCAATCAAGAGTCAAGAAGGCCTCACGAAGTATATATACATCTGTTCCAGGCTTGAAGCAGGCATACACTTTGAACGAACCATTATCACTCTTTTTGTTCTACTCCAAACAAACATTGTATTTCCTTTTAGATATGCTGTTTAATTAGTGAGAGAAGAAAAAGAGATAAACACTGGTGAGACATTGTATCAAGAAGAAAAAAGTGACACAGAGACTAAGCTGTTGGTGTAAAGCTGCATCAACCATCTTGTACTCGAGAAACTTCAAATACTAAAAGAGATCACCCTTGCAACCCAAGGAGACTGGACATAGGATTCACATTGAATCCACACTAGTATAAAAAATCCTGGTGTCTTTATTTCCTCCACTTTATTTCTGCATTATTATTATTCTGTTCTTATCTCTAATCGACTAATTGGTAAACTAGTCAACTACTTAGAGTACTTAAAATAAAAGTCGACAATTCACCCCTCCCCCCTTCTTGTACTTTCACAAGCATTAATAAAAGACTTAGCTTGTACATATTTTTTGTTGCTATATCATAGTCTCTCTGTGGTCACTACTTTGAAGTATCTTTACACAAATAGCCGCTCATATTTTCTTTTTACCCTTTTTAGTCATATACATAGATTATATATTGAATATATGCAATTAAACACATATAATATATAAATCATGTATATATTATAATTCCATCGGCTATTTTTAGTTTAAGTGGTAGGGTGGACAGCTATTTGGGTAAGAAGAAATGAGCGTGTAGAATTACAGTGAATATTCCATATCTAGTGCAAGACTACAACTCCCATTTACACTAAGAAATTCTAGTAAGGTGTAGGATATGAAAGGAAGGATAGCTGATTAATAAGTCTTACATATGAGAAAATAAAGCAGATGTAAAAGCACCCAAAAAGGAAGTCGAACATGTATTACAGGTTCTGAAATTATTACCTTAGTAGCTACTAGCAATATTAATGCTTGGAGATATATGTTTCATGGCTTATATATATAAATAATCTAGATGATAAAAATTGGAGAAAAGAAGTCCTAAGTAGAGGACGGAGTAGCCACGGCTAGCAAAGGTGATTTCCTACTGACAGTGAGGCTACTATAGTTTCAGTCATATCCAAATCCTCCTCTCTTAATCCTTCTGGTAATGCAAAATTGAACTTGTTTACAAGCTTTGCCAATGCTAACTCAATCATAGCAACAACAAAAGTTCTTCCCGGGCAGCCCCTTCTGCCTGCTCCGAAGGGAATCAATTTAAAGTTTAGTCCTTTGACGTCAATATTACTATTCAAGAACCTCTCTGGCCGGTACTCCTCTGGATCATCCCACGACAATGGATCTCTTCCGATTGCCCAATCATTAATTATGACTTGAGTTTTAGCAGGTATGTGATAGCCTAGTAATTTTACGTCTTCTGTTGATTCTCGAAGAAGTAGTAGCGGAAACGGTGGATGAAGTCTAAGACTCTCCTTGATCACTGCTTGCAGGTACTGCATATTTCCTAAGTCATCCTCTGTTATCTCCGATTTCCCTTGGGCTAATCCTCGCACTTCATTCTATAATGTTTCGATAGCTCTTGGATGCCTCAAAAGATCAGTCATTGTCCACTCTAGAGCTGTATATGTTGAATCCGTACCTGCAGCAAACGCATCCTATGCATTAGCCAGAAACAAAAAAGAAAAAAAAAACAAGCCCGACCTTGTAAGTTAGTACTAACGATAGGGGATGATGAACGCAAAAAAGTACTTGGTGTAGTCTCATCACCATTTTCTTCTCGAATTGATGTTGCGATAGTAATTATTTTAAACATAAAATTAATACACATTTCAGTAAACCTGATCTGTCACCAAAGGATGGTAGATTGTTATGTTGAATTAAATAATGCATATATGACTAGCTATGTGGGACTACGAGATGCTTACCAAGAGGATAGCTTTCAATGAATCTCTCTGTATAAGATAGCCTGTTTCCATTCTGTTAGTTTGTGTGAGTCCACCAAATAGTAGAGTATCTGGTCCTCTACGAGATTCTGTTGAGAATGCTAATAAAGCAGTACATAAATAGAAGAGGATTTTTACGTGGAAAAATCTCACACAAGGGGATAAAAAACCACGACCTATACCTGTAGGCTTTCAACTTCACTAACTTGTAAAAACCTATTACAAGCCACTTTGCAATGACTCCATTACAAAGAATTTACTCAACTAACTTGTGGTACTCTTACCACAAGCTACTTTGTGACTTTCTAGTTACAAAGACTTTTACTAACTTGTGATTCTCTCACCACAAGCCACTTTGTAACTCTACCATTACAAAGACTTTTGCTTATGACTAAACCTAGTCACAACATAAACTCAAGGAGTTTATGGATTTACAAGAGGATTCCTAATCAAACGCTTCTAGCTAAGCAGTTTAGGAGATACAATAAGTACAATCACAAAGCTACAACTCAACTAGGACAACAACAAGCTATCTTTTAGGAACTGGTCCGTAGTTGCGTTCAACTTTGTTCTTCAAGTTTGTGAGGATTGATTTCTCTCTTTTTGGCAAGGAGCTTGAATAAGAAACTGAAACCTTCAACTGATGTTTTGTATACACTCATTGTAGGTATATCTTGATCATATCACTTAAAATGATGTGAGCACTTTAGTTGGTTAGAGAATGAGTGGGCGCATGAGTGGGCGCTGGAGACAGTGCAGTGCGGCAGAAACAGTGCAGTCAGTCACTTCATTTCTAGTTGTGACCAATTGACTTGTACTGTGATGAGGGAACCACAAGGGTATCAGATCCTTGTTTGGGTTCCTAGATCCTGAAGCTGTAGCAGTTCACCTTTAGCTGGAATTAGTTAAGCTTGCAGTATAGTCCGAGTAGGTCAGGTTCCCTATCTGGTCCTTAACAATAAGTTTGCTAGATCATCAAAACATAAGGCGAGAACATTTAAAACCTATCAATTTTATCCTTTTTGATGATGACAAACTTAACATTTATAGAGTAGATTTAGAGCAGTAAGAACCAGATTAAGTAATAGGGGAACACGCTCTATCGTAACACATGTGTTCCCCCTAAGTTAATGGCCATATTTTCCCCCCTTTTGGCATCATTAAAAAACAGACAGAATAACAGCACAAAGAAGCCCAGCTAAGCTAACTCATGCCACAAATGTGCATACAATCATGAAAGAGAATAGAAACACAGAAGGAGAGTACTGGCGTAATAAAACAAGGATTGATATTAGTAAAACTTTAATATGCCTTTGCTTTGAAAAAG
Source organism: Nicotiana sylvestris (assembly GCF_000393655.2). Lineage (NCBI taxonomy): Eukaryota > Viridiplantae > Streptophyta > Magnoliopsida > Solanales > Solanaceae > Nicotiana > Nicotiana sylvestris. Next base: position 171,808,057 of record NC_091059.1, on the reverse strand, counting down.
CGAAAGGCAACATTGGGCTTGTTAAAACGGGAGCATTAGTGTTTCATCCCAACCACATAAAAAAAAAGAAAACAAAAACATCTGCCAAAACATCAAAGAAAACTTAACAAACATTTCCAGAAACTGGTCACTGAAGGGGTACTTAGGGGGCACTAAGAGTAAAGGGCTTGGAAGCTGCAGCAAGTGTTTGGAGAACGAGGTCTATTCAAGCATTTGCCGACTTTTGCTCATAGAGCAGTTCTGCTTTCAGGTTCTCTACTTGCGCCCTGAGATCAACATTGTCCTTTGTCAAACGAGTCACTTCATCACTTGACACTGGAACCGCTTGGGCTTGCTGACCTTCCAGGATAACATTCCTGACCTTCAACCGACGAATCTCCTCAGCTGCACTGTTCTGAGCATTAATAAGCCGTGAGACGGTTGATGTACTTCCTACCCCCTTATTTTTTTCTATGCACTCTTCCAAAGTTGTCTGTGAGAAAGTCTGCTTCCTAGTCCCCACCTGGCCTGTTCCTAGTGGGACTTCAAAGAATTTGAACACTTGAGTAAGCAGGAACCCATAAGGAAGGACATGATTACCATATTTGAAGGTGGCAACCTTTTGCATGTGTTCAATCATAATAGCAGACAGACTCACAGGAGTAAAACTGTCCAGTTGCTCCATCAAGAATAGGTCAGACTTAGAAGTCACTGACCTCCTCTCAGCTCGAGGCAATAGAACTTTGTTAACCAATTCGAACAACAGTTGATAGACAGGGAGTAGCGCTTTCTTATAGATCTGGTCCCCCTTCTGCTTTGCATTGGTTTTTACCGCAGCATTTCTGAAGTTAAACTGACACACATCTTTTACACTGGACACACTAGCTGTAGGAACTTTAAGAATCTCTCCAAGAAACTTTACATCGTACACGATGTCCACCCCATTGACCAAGGCACAAATGTGGTCAGTCTCAACTGGAAAAAGGCTAGCAAAAAAGCTTTGTACCTCATCCTCATATACCTTAGGTGCATCAATTTGAAATAGATGCGCCCAGCATTGAAACTCGACCATTTCCAGAATTTGGCGCATTCTAGCCATCTCAGGGATTGCTGGGTCAAACGTACGACCTAGTAGAACTTTTTGATGCCTCAGGCGTTCAGAGCCAAGTCTAACTTCACTTCTCATTCTCTTCATAGAACCAAGTTCTTCAAAAGGTTCAGACTTGCGTTTGCCGGAATTCTCTTCACAAAATTTTCCTTTTCCCTTGGATTTGAATAACACCTCCTTATCAGACATCGAAAACTTACTCACCACCTCCTTCATCTTAAACCTAGATATAGACCCCTTTTCTATTGAAGCAGGCTTTGTCTTGTTTGAAGACCGTCTAACAAGTGAACCAGGTTCATTTGGGGTTTCCTCTTCCACCTCTACTATAGGGATCGCCTCATCACTTACAGGTACACCGTCTTTCACCAACTTTCTCCTTTTCTTCTTAGTACTCTTCTTGCTCTTTTGAAGGGCAGAATCGTATGCCACCTTTACTTGAAGCCTGGTAGTAGGTCGTTTGGTTTCAGACTCAGGGGTGGACACAACCCTCCGCTTACTTATGAATGCATCAAGAGCCATATTATCTAGGTCTTCTTCATCACTGGATCTCATTTCAGGTGCTTGAATTTCCAAGGTACAACATCGAATGCAGGAACAACACTGTCCTAGGAACGAAAGCCTTGACCTGGATCCTCCGGAGAGGGATCAGGTTCCTCATGTGATACCCCAGTAGTATCTGCTAGTGCATCCCCTTCAACAGTTACAAGGGCCCCATCTTCCCCCACACTTTGTGACTCGTTTTTATGAGAGGTGATCTCATGCAGTACACCATTAGCAGATACCACAAACACGGTTACGATATTTTTCTCTTCCTCAAATGGTGCTACCACAACCATGGAATCGGTAGTAACAATGGCAAAATGCTTTGTGACCTCAGGGTTTTGACCTTGTTCTCCACTTGGTCTTTGACTGGTGAGAGCCTCAGACGATGGGGAGAACAGAGCAGTAGTTTTAAGGATTTCTGAAGTAGGAAAATACTAGGAAAGTGGGTGAGGTATGACTGTAGCGGCAGGAGTAATAGTGGGTAAGGAAGGATCAGTGGGAGCAGAAGGCTCCATAGATTGATCAGTAGTAGTTACAACTGAGGCAGTGAGATCGAAAGTTGTCTCATCCATTGAAAGAAGTGGTGTAACTATGCTTTTGGGAAATTCTAATGTAAGACTTATGGTTGGGAAGAGCAGGAAAAAGGGTTTTTAAGAGGAGAGGATAATTATGAAGAGAGAGGAATAGGCACCGGTTCTGAAATGGCAGTTGGGCATGGAGAATTGCAATGTTTCAGAGGGAGATGGATTGATTCGAAATGAAGAGACGTGACAGCAGGATCTGAAAAGTTAATGGCATGGCAATTGTGTTTTGTACCCTTTTTAAGACGTGTATTAAAGGATGCGCAGAACTACTAACCTTTGGTACAAGAACCATGTTCTTGACCTTTTATTTTGAAATAGTTAATCCTCTTTTATCATTCACGCACTGCATCTATAACTTCTATACTCATCATGCGTGTTTACTTGCAACGGTATTGAAGTGAGTTAGACATTGCCAGAAAACACTTTTAGCCAGTTATTTCTTGAAGGTGAAAGCCAGATAAAAAGGAATCAGGTTCTCAATTGGGCTTTACAAGCCCCAGCTTCACTCTGTTTCTTTCAAAGTGTTCCCTACTTAGCGCCTTGGTGAAAATGTCTACAATTTGATCTTCTGTGATGTGGAACTTCATACATATCAGCCCTTTCTCCACATTGTCCCTCAGAAAATGATGCCTCACATCAATATGCTTTGTCCTTTTGTGTTGAACTGGATTCTTGGCCTTGTTGAGTGCACTGGTGTTGTCACATAGAAGGGGCACACTCTCTGTGAGTACCCCAAAATCCTCTAGTTGCTGCTTGATCTATAAAAGATGAGCACAACAGGATGCTGCAGCTACATATTCAGCTTCAGCTGTTGAAAGAGCCATTGAATTTTGCTTTCTTGTGCCCCAAGAGATAAGACATAAACCTAAGAAGTGAGCTATTCCAGAAGTGCTTTTCCTGTCTACAAGATAACCTACATAATCTGCATCAGCATACCCAATCAAATTAAAACTGTTACCTGACGGATAATACATCACTGGGTCCTGTGTTCCTTTGAGATATCTCAGTATTCTTTTGGCAGCCTTCAAGTTAGATTCCTTGGGATTTAATTGAAACCTTGCACAGAGCCCCACACTTAAAACAATATTAGGTGTGCTGGCAGTGAGATAGAGGAGAGACCGAATAATACCTCTATACATGGTTTGATTCACAAGAGATCCAGTTTCATCCAGGTCCAGTCGAGTGGCAGTAGCAATGTGAGTGTCTATCACCTTTGATGCTTCCATGTCAAGCCTTTTTAAGAGCTCTCTGATGTATTTTTGCTGACAAATGGATATACTCTTTGGGGACTATTTTACTTGAAGATCCAAGAAGAAGTTCAGTTCCCCCATCATGCTCTTTTCAAATTCACTTCCCATGAGTTTTGCAAATTCTTCACATAGAGAATCAGCTATTGCTCCAAAAATGATATCATCAACATAGACCTGAACAATGAGCAGGTTCCTTCCTCGTTTCATTAAGAAATGAGTGTTGTCAATTTTCCCTCTTTTAAAGCCATTTTCCAAAAGGAACTTTGACAACCTTTCATACCAAGCTCGAGGATCCTGCTTTAGCCCGTACAGAGCTTTGTCTAGTTTAAACACATATTCAGGGTGCGCAATACATTCAAACCCTAGGTGTTGCTTCACATAGACTTCTTCTTTCCATTCAAAAATACACTCTTGACATCCATTTTGAACAAGATGAATTTTATATGAGATGCAAAAGCGATTAAAATTCTAATAGCTTCTATGCGAGCCACTAGAGCAAACGTTTCATCATAGTCAATCCCTTCCTCCTGATTGTAGCCTTGGACCACTAGCCTGGACTTGTTCCTTGTAGTAATTCCATGTTCATCGAGCTTGTTTTTGAATACCTACCTGGTTCCTATAATGGTTTGATCTGGGGGTCTAGGTACCAGGTGCCACACATTGTTTCTTTCAAACTGATGTAGCTCGTCTTGCATGGTTGTAATCCAATTTGCATCTTTCAAGGCTTCCTTGATAATTTTGGGTTCTATTTGGGAGAGAAAGGTTGAGAAGGCAAGTGAATTTCTGGCTCTTAATCTGGTTTGTACTCTGGAATCTAGAGGAGTAATAATGTTGTCTATTGGATAAGAGCTTTGGTGTCTCCAGTTAGGCGCCTGAGGTTCATTCTAAGAGTAAGAGGGTATGTTTGGCTGATTTTCCTCTGTCCTTCTCTCAGGTGCTAGTGGAGTTCCTTAAACTGCATCAATCACCCTTTCTTCAGCTTCAATGGTTGTAATTGAGGTGCTTGGTTCTATTGAAGATGAGGCAGCGTTGTCTTTATTTTATGCGGTCCGCAGTGGGTAGGTGAGATGGGCCCCAGTTCCTTTTTCTATAAATAGGACCTGAGGCCCTCATTTCAAACTTTTCGACCCCTTACTCTCCAAAGCTAAAAAAAATCATTGTTCATCACTCCTACTTGCTCGAATCCAACTGCTGAATCTCATTAAGCTACATTGCATCTCACTTATGGTATTTTTAATATTTACTTAGCTTTAATGTGTTTATTTTATTTTAAATTGATTAGTTCTTCAGTTCTTCTCCCCTTTTTCTTTAATTTTTAGCTTAGGGTATCATTAGTTGTTTAGATTAGGGTTAATTGGGTAAAAATACTGATTCAACACCTAGGTGAATAATAAGAGGTGAAAATTAGACCAAAAATGTAAAAAAACTGAAACCCTAGGTTGGTATTGTTGTTGGGTACTTACCGCGGACCGCGGTGGATTTTGTGCGGTCCGCAATGCTATTTTGTGCGGACCGCGGTGGTGGAACTTCTGAAAGCTGATATTTGAGGACCACGGTGCCTTAATACGGACCGCAATACATTCTGCGCGGTTCACGGTACCCAGAATCAGAGAGTAGGTAGTCTGATCCCTACCTCAGTGCGAACCGTGGTGCATTTTGTGCGGTCCGCGGTAGCTTCTTTATGGCCGCACTTCATTTTGTGCGGTCCGCAGTCTGCAATTCTGACTGTCTGCATTTTTTTCTGCACTGTTTGATCTGTTACTGGGATACTAACAAGAATATAATGTGTCCTCTTTACAGATCATGGTGAAATCACGAGGCAAAGGCGATAAATAGAAAGGAAAAGGAGAGTCCTCCCGGGGTAGGGGATGAGGCATGATTAGACTCACCCTGTAAGCCCGACAAGACTTCAAAAACACCAAAAAGATCATAAGGGCTACTGATAGAGCTATTTACCACTCGGGGAGTGAGTATGTGCCATCCCAAGAGGTGACCGACTCAGACTCCGTGCCAGAATATGTTCCTGACTGGCCGGAGAGGAACAGATTAAGGGATACACCTTGGGCTCTCCTACTTCCCAAGCATCAGTGCACATAGCTTCTGAGTCATCTGAGGGCTCAGCTGCAGGCAGTGACAATAAATATTCCACTTAACCTACAACTTCACTATTCGGGGAGGGTCCCGTAGAAGAAGGAGAAGAAGTAGGAGCGGGTGAGCCCCAAGTAGGAGGGGTGAAGAGAACCAGGAACCTAGAGGCATGGCAAGACAGGTTTGTGAGTGAAGTGGCCTACCATAAGTTCAGAGAATGGTGGCCTGAGATAAAATTAATGTAAAGAGCCAGAAAATTTTGCTAAGTAATCTAAGATTTCGTGGTGCTAAGATAGGCTAATTATTTTATCTTGTGTGCAAGTGAGGGTTCATGATATAACAGATATCAATTGGATAATTTAATAAGTGAA